>NW_015386643.1:318437-340425 GCF_001527695.2 Protobothrops mucrosquamatus | reverse complement strand
AACTTAGCATGCAAAGCAAATATCTTCAGATGTTGATTTTTGCCAAGAAAGCTACACTTGAATAAGTTATAAGGATGTTGCCAAATTCACCCCACTATTGTGAAAGTGTGACCTTGTCTTCTTCTCCCTCATATTCCTTTCTACAGAGCTGCGTGCTGCCATCCTCTTAGCCTCTTTCTTCTTTTGCTGTTTTTCTGATATCCTTTCTGGGCCCTACTCTTTCTGCTCTGCCTGCTTGCCTGTCTGCCTGCCTATTACTCAAGGCTCCTGGGGGCTGTATTCTGACCCTTCCAGCTGTTGTTGCTGCTGCAGACTTGAAGGATCAGCCCTGGAGTTCTGCTACCAGACTCGTGACTGTCTGGAACTTGCATTAGAAGTGTCTGAATTGTGCTATCATTGATTAACCTGGCTACCATGGAGGCTTTCTACTAACTGCCTTTCTTCAGGGATCATTATGGCAGGTGAGCAAAGTCTGACATTATTTCAAGAATTCTGTGTATCCTTCTTCCCAATATTCTCAGAATATTGTCATATCTTGGAATACAATAGAAGGAAAGAATACTGTGGCCAGTGGCCAGAGTGATACTAATTTTATACTTCCTAAGCAGGGATGTATAGCCTGAGACCCAATTCTGAAACATTTTTAAGACAAGAAACTTAAAAAACTCTGGTGTAAGCCCTAATATAGCATAACATTGTTTACAAACACAGGCAACCCATAAAATTCAACATGAAGGCAGAACTGATTTTGCCCATTTAGTAAGAATATCTCAGGAAGACCTATTAGAAATCTCTCTTCTCTCTGAAGTGAGGGGATATGGACAAGATGACACGCCTTCTCTAGTAGACCTCATACATTGGAATGCCTTACCTTTAGAAGTTTCATTCCCCACAGGTTTTTTTTTTAAAAAAAATGTTTTATTTCACTGGATTTTCAACGAGGCTAGGTTTTATTAGCTTCCAACTTAAGGGTGGTTTGATCTATTATTATTGGCTCGTAATTATTGTACTCTTTACAATTTTGATTTATTTTGCACTTTTAGTTGTAACATGCCCAGAGTTGTATGTGCTGGGAGGGCTATCAAGATAGACAGACAGACAGACAGACAGACAGACAGACAGACTGACGATAGATAGATAGATAGATAGATAGATAGATAGATAGATAGATAGATAGATAGATAGATAGATAGATAGATAGATAGATAGATAGATAGATAGATAGATAGAATAAATCCTAATCTCACTCTTTGCAGCCTTTAGTTTAGGCGTCCAGGTAATGAAAAGTAGTTTGTCCTGGCATTTTCCATTATCCTTTTCCTTGGAGCTTCAATTCCCAGAATGAGAACATGATTATTCCTGAGCATTTAGGGAGTTGAAATTCCAGTCTGGAGATCGCCACAATGGAGAAATCTGACCAGGAAGGTCAGTAATATAAAATAATTCTTTGTTTGCAAAGAGTTTCAATCAAAGGCCAATTCTGCAAAATCAGTGGGAAGAGATGGGAATCCTCTGTTCTGAAAATCACCCTTGCCTGGATCGCTGTTTCTGTGGGATGCTGAGAACCGTGATTCAACAACTGGATAACCCAGTTCTCTAGATCAAGGCTTTTCAACCAGTGGTACGGCTACCACCTGTGGTACATTGGCACCTGGCAGGTGGTACGCGACCATCCTAGAAAAGTGGCAGCACCGCACAAGCCTGAGCGAGAGATGGCTGGAGCTGCAGGGCTGTCAAGGCTCAGTGGAAGTGCCAGGATCAGCGCCAGGCTCCAGCTGGAGCTCGGCACTGATCCTGGTGCTTTTGCTGAGCCCAGAAGAAGCGCCGATCAGCTGGAATGTTGCAGCCTCTCCAGGGTCTTGTGATTTACATTCAGATGCTTGGCAACTGATTCATATTTATGATGGTCACAGTGTCCCAGGGTCATGTGAAGTGACCAAAACCTGCTGCAACCATCCAGCAGACGGGGGGAATAAAAACCAAACACCCCCCCACCCCACCCCCACTGCCAATCCTCAACAGAAATGCTCACAACAATTAAAACCTTGGAAAGGAGGAAGAGCGCCACCAGGTGGGCAGGCAGGTGTCTTGCTTGGCTGTGGCTTTTTTCAGTGCCATTGTAACTTCGAACAGTCACTAAGTGAACTGTTGTAAGTCGAGGACTACCTGTACTTCATTACTTTTTTCCTTTTTTTTGGTCATGTTTTTGACACCACCTTCTGACTGGTGGTACTCGGATATTGCCATATCCTAAAAGTGATACAATGGCTGAAAAGGTTGAAAAGCCCTGCTCTAGATCTCTTCTATGCCCAGCATTACGTTTTATCTTTTATAATTTATTTAGGGAAAGAAAATCCAAATGGGTTTATCTTTGGGCTGTTTTTAACCTTTCTTCTAATCAGTTTCTCTGCAGAAAATGTAATAAAGCATGTTTCACTGTCAAGTTCCATTCTAAGTTCTATCCTAACCTATTCTGTTGGGTAGTAAGGAAATAAACATTTGCAACAGTTCAGCAGCAAGATCATGTTAACCTTATTGCAAAAATATGCCTGTTTGTATGTGGAGGCTCTTGAGCCAAACAACAAAAGCATGGTAAAATTAACCTGGACTTTATGTGAAACTCATAATTATATGGACAATTAACATATCCTTATAAATCAAAGATCTTTGTTCGTTACAAAATGTGAATGAAATTATAAGATGCATTCAGCTTTATGGTCTATTTGGATATGCAGAGAATCAGAATTTTGATCAAAATTATCATTAAATAGGTAATACTCATTAATATTATAGATAATCAGTAATGGAAGGAAAAAGATATGTCAATAAGAGAATGGATTCTTAGTATCTGAAAACTGCTTTCCTTCCTTCCTTCCTTCCTTCCTTCCTTCCTTCCTTCCATCCATCCATCCATCCATCCATCCATCTAAAGTTGCCCATTTCAACCAATGATTCTGGGCAGCTTACAATTCTAAAATTAAAACAATACAAACATTAAAAATAAATGCTTTTTCTTGACTCCTTAGCAGCTTTCAACCCCATGAATCATGGTATCCTATGGGAACTGGGGATGGGTGGCACTTTACTGTGCTGGTTTTTTCTCCTTTCTTCGGGGCTGGTTTCTATCAGTGTTAACAGAGGGACAGAGATCTAACCCATGGTCCCTACTTTGTGGGGTGCCTTAGGGTTCAGTCCTCTCTCCTCTTCTATTTGACATTTACGTGAGGCAGCTGGATAAGGTGATGTGTCAGTTTTGGATGAGATATCAGCAATTATAAGAGTCATCTTATATTGGGCAGCAATATAAAGAATTAAAAAAATAAAATATGCAGATGACGCTCAGCTTTATATCTCTACCCCAGGCCCATTAAGTGATGCCATGGATCTTCTATCCCAGTATCTGGAGGCTGTTGGGGACTGGATGGGGCGAAACAGATTCCTTAGCAAGACAGAGTAGCTGTGGGTATTTGGACCCTCTAGAGAAAAGGTTCTTCCATCTTTAGTTCTGGATGGGATTGTACTACCCCAGACAACCCAGTGCTCAATCTGTGAGTCCTTCTAGACTCAGAGAACTCCTGCTCAAGGATATCCCACAGATGCTTTTTTTTTTTCAGGCAACTGGACTTTCCTGTTTTTCTTTGAAGACATTTCACTTCTCATCCAAGGAGCTTCTTCAGCTCTGACTGGATGGTGGGGAATGGAAAGATTTATACTCCTTGGAGACAGCTGATCATTTGCATTCTTTTAGCGAGTTGTTAGTGCTACCTGGAGGCTTCTCTGTGTCTTCAGGGTCACAGATATGCAGATATGCAGTACAATGCAGTGAGCCATGTGCAGATCTGTACATTGGGGAAACAAAACAACAACTTCGTAAACGTATGGCACAACATAAGAGAACAAACCCATCAGGACAAGATCCAGCAGTCCTTCTGCATTTAAAAGACAAAGGCTACTCTTTCGAAGACAGCAAAGTCTACATTTTGGACAGAGAGGACCCCTGGTTTGAAAGAGGAGTCAAAGAGGCCATCTATGTCAAAATTGAACAATCCTCTCTCAACGGAGGGGGAGGGATACAATATCATCTATCTCCAGTCTAGAACACAGTCCTTTCAGCAGTTCCAAGAAGGCTGCATACACATTTGCACTACTCAGGTGACCCTGAAGACAAAGATAAGCCTCCAGGTAGCACTAACGACTGGCTAAAAGAATGAAAATGAACAGATGTCTGCAAGGAGTATAAATCTTTCCATTCCCCACCATCCAGTCAGAGCTGAAGAAGCTTCTTGGATGAGAAGCAAAACATCTTCAAAGAAAAACAAGAAAGTCCAGTTGCCTCGTGAAAAAGCATCTTTGGGATGACTATGACCTGGATGACTAAGAATCTCCATAGACATTCTGCTCAAAGAGCAGGTGGCAGCTGTGGTTAGGAGAGCCTTTGCACACCTTTGAGGGGTACACTAGTTGCACCCATTCTTGGACCAGGAGGCTCTGCTCACAGTAACTCATGCCCTTGTAACCTCTCATTTAGACTACTGCAACATGTTCTACATGAGGTTGCCCCTGAAGAGCATTCAGAAACTTCAACTGGTACAGCATGTGGCTGTGCCAATAAATAATGCCAGATATAAGGCGTATATAATACCACTCCTGTGTGAGCTGCATTGGTTTCTTCTTCTTGTGCCATATCCGTTATCGGACGTTGGCGATCCTGTTTTTATCAGCAGCCGCACGAAAAAGTGCTGCTGAGTTTTGTTCAAACAGTCCCTTAGATTTTGAAGTCATGATCTTCTTCTTCTGCCTGGACCTCGTTTGCCTTCAATCTTTCCCTGGAGAATTAAATGGAGTATGCCGTATTTTTCTGGGTGTCGCATCACATGTCCAAAATATTCTAACTTTCGTTTGATGTTTTCCCTTAGCTTTCCCAGGTGGCTTATCATCTCCTTATTTCTGATCTTGTCAACCCAGCTTATACGTAACAGCCGCCTATAAATCCACATTTCAAATGCTTCTAGTCTCTTCAGGTGGCCTTCTGTCAGAGACCAACTCTCTACTCCATAGAGCATGATAGAAAAAATATAACATCTGACAAGCCTGATTTTCAGTCTTGGGCTTATGTCGTGACTGCATTGGTTACTGATATGTTTCTGAGTGCAATTCAAAGTGCTGGCTGTTATTTTTAAAGCCTTACATGGCTTGGCACTGGGTTACCTGAGGGAACTGCCTTTTTCCAAAAGTTTCTACCTGTCCAACTCGATCTAGCAGATTGGACATGCTGCAGACCCCGGTCAGCCAAAAAGTGTTGGCTGTTGGGATCTATTCTGGGACTTTTCTGCAGTAGTTGCTGGAGAGCCCCTGCTCTGCAAAATATCCTCCTCCTTGGAGATTAGGATGGCCCCAGTCCTGTTGGCCTTTTGTAAAGCTCTCAAAACCTGGCTGTGTTCCATGCCTGGGATGTGGTAAGGATCCCATTTCCTAGCTTTATTGCTAACTGTCCAACTGTCTCAGCTGCTAGGCATATTTACTTTGGATAAATATATTTATTTAGGGTTTTTATTGCTTTTATTGTTTTAAAATGTTTATATTGTTTTATTGTTATATTTTTTTTAATTGTAAGCCGCCAAGAATCATTGACTGAGATGGGTGGCTATAGAAACTGAATAAATAAATAAATGTATACAGCAGTCAAGATAATGAACAAGTTAAGAATAAAGCCAGGAAACAGGGCCATTAGCACATTCAGAGCTCCAGGCTTGAGTACACAGCCAAGCTTTTAAAGCCTTACCAAGCATTCATGTCGTAGTTCACAGACATTTTAGAATTTGATAGGGGAGACAGGGAACAATGATTTTATTTTAAAATGCTGTATTTCTTTCTTACAGTTTGGACTATTACAATAAAGAACAAGATAATATTCATCATTTGTTTTGAACGTTGTTCTGTATAAAGTTATATGACATACAAATGGCCAACTGAATCTATATATAGATATACCATGGCATCATCATCATCATCATAGAAGAGGATAAAGGTGAACCTTATTTTCTGATGTGTGAACATACAGGTTTTCATTTGCACTATATATGTAATGCCCCACCCTTTGAAGTGGTCCAGCAGAAGAACAGTTTGTGCATATGGTATGCTGATAGACTAGAAAAGATTTCTGACTTCTGGGTTTTTTGTTTTGTTTTTTTTAGCAGGAACAACAAAAGGAAGGGGTAAGAGCAACGTGGAAATCTGTGGCTAATTGAGCAGTGATCTTAGAATTCCCTTCTACTCCTAATCTTTCTTTTTTTCCCTCTCCTTTTCCTCCAGACTCTTGTGCTCTCTGTGCCCTGGCCTGCCTCTTTTGTGAATTCATGACTTTTTGCTCCCTCCTCCTGGAATGTGGAGCCTGCAGGGGCTGCCTAGAGGTTTGCTGCAGTGGGGAAAGAGGGGAGCCACTATCTGAAGGCTGCTGTGGCGACGCAGGTGGTGGGAATTGCCCCTGTGGGCTGGGCTGCGGGATGCTGCAAGACTGCTGTGGTTCCTCGGACTGTCTTGAGATCTGCCTGGAATGCTGTTCCATCTGTTTCCCAGCCTAGTTGCCACATGCCCATCCAACGTATGCATGCCAGAAAGGTGCGCATATGCCCTTCCAAGAATTCCTTCCCTGGCTTCAGAGTGAAAAGGTGGATGCTCTGAACTTTTTTTGCTACTGGCCTCCTATGTTGTGATGCCAATGACGTTTCTCCCCATTTTTGAAAACATCATACTACAATTGGGCATCCACTAGATGGCAGCAAAGAGGATACAAATACCTCTGACAAGTACCATCTAGTCTAGTGGTTGTTTGGATCTTTCTAAGGCAAAAGATCTTTGTAAGGCAAAAGATTGTAACTGTTGGAATACCTCACCTCCCCACCTGCCCCATTGCCCTCATACATAAGGGATGGATGTTATTGTTCAGACAAATGAAGCACATTTAAAACAGTTTTATTCTGCTATAGTCAGGTCATCATCAAAAGTATACATTTATGCTACGGACATGTTAAAATTCTTCTTGAATCCTGAAATATTGTCAAATCCAGTTTCTCTTCTTTTGACGGATGTGGATAGGGCTATTGGTGATATCTTTTCCACGATGCTTGCAGGGATGTCCCTATAAGATGAAGCAACTAATAGGATTTGTCCCTGGTCTTCTCCCCCTCCCTCTTTTAAAAATGTGATTAAAGCTCTGCTCCATTGACTTTGCAATGTTTTTATTGGATGGACTGAAACTGGAAGATTCTGCTGCTATTAAGTATTGCAGAGGTCTCAGACCCAAGGAAATTCCTCTAATGTGACAGGATGGTGTGTGCCTTCATTTCAAACATGTATTCTGCAACTCACTGCCTCCTGATGTGTTGAACTACAGCTTCCAGGATCAACTAGAGAGCCTGACATTTGGGAAGGCTGAGTTAGACACACTCCAGTTGCCATAGCTCCACTTGTGTGTGTTTTTATGTGCCAGAGAATATATTACTATTTTGAACAGAATGACTGTGAAATAAATTAAATTAAAGGAATAAAATGAAATGAGAGAATCCAGCTTTTGCTTTTTCAATTTTGCTTTTCATTTTCTCTCACTTTCCATGGCAAATCTCTGACTTGCTGTTAATTTCCTAGGCTATTATCATACCTGTGGAGATTTCTTATATATGCTCATCTTTATGCAAATAGATTGGTTTTATAATCAGATAGCTTCAGGATAAAAACAACTTCCCTTGGGCAACTGATTTGGAGACTGGTGGGATACAACCAGTAGTTTTTCTATTTTAATTTTTTTTTACTGTATTTTCTCTCTGGAATTTTCTGAATCAGATGCTTAGCTTGGAGTATTAGATCCTGCGACTTGTGAAGGGTGACGGCAAAATTTATTGTAGCAAAATATTTTGACCTGGACAAGATCAATTTTTTAAGAACGAATTTCTAGTTCTTTCTTTGGTACCAAGCTATAATCAGTTTGATTCAGAAGCTTTGGATGATGCTTATAAATTGTTTTTGGCTAGGATCTTTTTACTTGCTTTCTAATTCTATTTAATATTCTTATTCCTTTCTTATGCCCTAAATTCATCTTTCAGTCATATTATGATAGTAAGAGAAATGCAAGAAGTCACAAAAGGATGCTTGCTACTGTCATGGTTCCGACAGATGAAACCCTTCAAAATAACTTCAAGGCATTGTTTACCTTAAAGAATCTTTATTCGGGAAACAAAGTATTGGCACTACATAGTTGAACCCAAAAACTAAATTCCCCTCCCCTGGATACAAAGTAACAAAGTACAATTCCCACCTCCAATAAACAGTCATAAATCACATTCCCCAATTAGCTTGAAGCACTGGGCTTCCTCCCCAGCTCTCCAGTCGCCAAAATGCTATCAGCTCTGGGCCCAATGTCCTTGGATTCCCACGGTTAAGTTATTAGTGTTATGACTAGCTGGACTCTCATCCCTATCCCCGCTCCCAGCACCAACTAATTCTAAAAGCATAGAGAAAATGGCTGCATTTTCATCTGTTGTCAAAGCAAGAACATCCGATGTTAGCAGCATTGACAGCTACATTGTACTTTGGTAACTCCTACTAACAATATTTCTCAGGATTGGGTTTACATAATATTATGACACAAACAGAGCCAATTAGATGTGTTTAAGTCATCAGGCGAGAAGCCAGGAGACCATAAGTTCTAGTCCCACCTTAAGCACAAAGGAAGGGGGACCTCGGGCCCATCACTTTTTTCTCAGCCCTAGGAAGGAGACAATGGCAAACCAGTTTTGAAAATCCTTGCCAAGAAAATTGCAGGGACTTGTACAGGTAGTCTCAGAGAATTGGACATGATTAAATGAGGAAAAATAAACCCATGAAATGCAGACATGTTACCAAACAAATCAAGAAAGACTACGTGTCTCAATATTGCCAGCCAATCATAGCATATTGGTTGGGAAAGACTGAACTGAAATGCTTAAATTATATTTATTATAATAAGATACCTAATTTTGAACAATCTGGCAACCAACTATGGTACAAGATTTGGATGTTGTGTGAAGACATTAGCCTTAGCTTAGTTCCTTGGCTTTGTGGTGCTTGAGCCAACAGAAAAACAGCCTTAATGGAGTCTTAAAGTGGCTGATTTTTAATAAGCTTATAGCTAGGCTAACTATATATACTATCCAGAATCACAATAATAGATTTTGCTCTTTTGCTTGCAGAAAAGCTGTAACAGGGATGGCACAACTTTGTGGGAGAATGTGAATTACTTGATGGGAAGAGAAAATTGTGCCCTTTGATTCTGCATATACAAACTTGTAGGACAGGCTAATTTTGTAGGCATTTCCAGCAGCCGAGGGCTGGGGGCATGGCTGGGTAAACTGCTATCCTCCCTTTCCCACTTCTCCCTCATACATGCCAGCATTTGTTCACTTTGCCAAATGATCAGACTAGACTAACTGAGCACATTCTTTGCATACAAATCATCCCAGGCTTAAACTGGCTCTCTCCATGTAAGGAGGGGGACCCAGATGGTCAGTGAAACCAAGTCTTCTCACAGGTGGGAATATGTAAATGGAGCTGCATAAACCTTTCCTATTTTCTTCTTCTTGCTACATCCAAGAATTCCCTACCTGAAACACACAAATAAACACACACACACACACACACACACACAGAGAGAGAGAGAGTATGATATTTTTATGAATACTTACATTGGCTGATGATTTGATTTGATCTGAGGCAGTTTCCTGTATTCTTAGTAGAAGATGCTTTTTGTTCTTTAGTTGTATATTTGAAAAGACATACATTTCAGGCGATAATTTATCTTATGTCTTATAGTATTCCATTGATTGATAATGGGAAATAGCTTATCTATTTTATCAAGTCTTATCAAGCCTGAACCAGATTTACTGGCCAAATAGCACAGAAAATTCAAGAGAATGCCCTGTGCTATGAAAATGATTTTTTTAATCAAAGATGACATGGCCAATTTGAATTTTCTTGATTTATGTCTGCTGTCAAACAGGTCCATGTATGGTTTATTGACCCAATATTTCTCCTATTGGTGGGCAATATCTTTTGTGTCAACTTCAAACCTGCGATGTAGCGTGCTGCTGCCTCCTACTGCAGAACTGCATGTATAGCATCCAAAATATGTGGAGCACAAATATCACAGCTTCTCTTTCATTCTTGCCCAGTTCAGTGGCTGGGATAATGGAAATGGGAAAACTAACCTTATCTGAAATAGGGCTCACACTTCTATCCATCTTTATTCTGTGGTGGAAAAAGTGCTTCCGGTTTGAAAAAGTTCAAATACCTAAATTTACTGTTATTTGAATAACATAATAGTGATCAGTGCAAATTTTACATGTTAATTCTTTATTAAACAAGCATACAAATTTTGTCAGTCTCATGAGTAAGTGGTCAGAATACAGGAAGCATTATTGTGAAGATTGGAAAGAAAGAAGCTAATTTTAAGGAACAGATCAGAAAAATGCCTGGTGATGCTATAAAAGCATACTGCAAATACTGTAAATGCTAAATTTATGCTCATAGGATGACGATATCTCACAGCTCAACTGACAAGTACTGCCAAAATGCAGTATCTTTTTCTAGCATCTTTTTTGTATGGGTTGACATCAAAAAGTTGTTAATAATAGTATTAAAACGTCTGAACTTAAATTAACTCTGCACATTGCTTGCCATTCAAGTATATCAACAGTAGATCATCTGAGGGAATTAATACATGTTATCACAAAAAGACTTGGCAGTGTATTTTTAAAAAATGCACTTCTTTGATTAAGCACATGCTCAGTCCTTTGACTCTAGAGGATTCATTGCAAGATTTAAATTATGCACCATGCTCACCTATCACTGAAAAAAATTCCAATTTAACAACAGAGAAAGAACTCTACACCATGGTTTGTTTCTATAGTTCTAAGATGTGTAAAGTTGTGACATCTTTTCTTGGAATGATTTTGGTGAGGCTGGAACAGCAAAGGCTATTTTTATTGCATTAATTAAATTCCTGAATGATAAGACACTATCAGTTGATAAGAGCACAAGGTTTGCAACAAATGGGTGTAATACAAAGTGACACTACAGATTCAGTCATAACATAACAATTCAATCATAATTTATCTCTTCGTTCAAGAAATAAAAATCAAAGTCATGTGACTGCAAAACACTGCAATCAACTGTAAAGATAAATCAATTGCCAAAATGTGATCATGTGACCATGGGTGTGTGGCCATCAGAATTCTAGAATCAATCATAAGTAACTTATGGGGGGGGCTGCATTGTAATTTTGATTGGTGGTTAAGTGAGCACTATCTTAGTAAAAGAATCAGAAAAGAATTACAATGCAGAACCGTTCTTTTGAATGAACTGTGTGCCAGAAAACAGGCTTTATCTTATATTTCTACAACCTATTCTAAAGTGCTAATCCAGCATGAACAAACTGAATTTGGAAAATTCAGTTGAGGAACCTCTGAAAATTAGCTGAGCAACCTATGGGCCTGTATTGTGCCATAATGGAATGAGTGAGGTAGCCAATTGCTTTTAATACGTGGGCAGCAATACTATCTTATGATATCAACAATGAAGCCAATCATCTTCTGAATGGTGTAGTTAATTTAGGGATTGAATTTCATGTTATGCTTAGCAGACATGAATATGGAACACCCTCCACTAGCAGAAGATGCTGAGCCTACCTGATTGAATTATTGAAGCAGATGCAAAAAAAGGTTTCCATCAAATCTTTAGCTGATTTGAGTCCATCCGTCATGCTCAGTACAAAAAAAAAACATATTTTCTAAGCTTTTGTTTTTGTCATTGTTTACTAGAAAAGAAAGTGTTGTATTAATTAGAACAACAAAGGAATAAACTTCACTTAATGTCATGGTCAAACACAGATGATTTGAATGTTGAACAATTCTGGGTCAATGTCATCAATCACAGGGACGCAACAGGGGAGCATGACTAATATGAAGTAGGTTATTTTGCATTATCACTCCTGACATTGCCTTTCAGTAATGCAGCCATTGAAAGAATGTTCTCTCAGATGAACCTCATCAAACCAAAACTGAAAAACAGAATGTAACAAGAACAACTGGAGTCAAGGTTAGTCATTTGTGCATATATGTCCAGAAATCATATCTACTATAACAATTTCAAGCCTATACAATCTATGTTTGTTTTACATCAAACACGCACAATGTCAATAATGAATATGAAGCTGGATTTCTAAACTATGTTAGTCTTGTTTATGATTTACTAATATTCATACTTAATACACACATCTGCAAAATCTCTTTGCATAACAATTCTTCTCTTCAGACTTTTGGACTAATTTTGGATTAGATTTGGAGACTGGTTGACTATAAAATTGTTGGCCATCTGGCAACATTGGAAATATGGAAATATTGAGCAGCATCTTGATCTACTCACCTGAGAATAATTCCTACAGAGGCTAAACCAGCTTACAGAAGATGGAGGAAATATGTTCAGGATTGTGTGGTTATCTAATTGATTACTTAGTTTTTAATCCACAATCAGCCCTGTTTGGCAAATGTGTGTCCTGGTGCCCAGCATGGTATCTGTATTGTATCTCTCTGAGAGCTTAAGGGAGGGTGGGCCAGAAATACTACTCTGATCATTTCAATTTCAAATTCATATTTCACAAATTTCCTATTTCCTGTGGAAACCATTTTCAAAACATCGTATTCCTCTTTTTTTAGTTTTAATTGTACTTACTTTTCTTTACACATATTCTGAAATTAAGCTTATGATTCTCCCCCTGCTCTTTTAATTTTCAGAACTACTTGTGAGATAGATTTGGCTGAGAAATTGTAGTTAGCTTCAGGTTCTCCATGTGGTTTCATGACTGCAGTGTGACTTTAATTTCCAGTCCTGGTCCTCCATTTTTTACATCACAAAATCTTTCCATGAAATGTTTGCCTGAGTAGGACTTGACCTGGAGTATTACCCTGAGTCAAACCATCATAAATTAGGATTACACATGCTCTCCTCCCAAAGCACATATATTTACCAACAGCGTGTTAGTAAATGCAGTCTGGAAAACCGCTATCACAGTGATGGCGAACCTTTTAGAGACTGAGTGCCCCAACTGCAACCCAAAACCCACTTACGAATCGTCGAGTGCTGGGTGGGTTTGGCCCATTGGCTGGGTGTGGCCCATTGGCTGGGCGTGGCTACAGTGGTAACGGCAGACTGGGTGGGACTAAAAAGTTCAATCAATCAATTCCAACTTTGCAAGATCTTTTTTTTTCCCGCGAGAAGTTGAAATTGACGGATTGAACCTTTTTTTTTTTTTGCACATGGCGGCGGAGGCCTAAAGCGAAAAGGTTTTATAAAATCCAGCTGAAGGCCTAGGACTGGAGTGACGGCGCGCATGCCCACAGAGAGAGCTCTGAGTGCCGCCTCTGGCACCCGTGCCATAGGTTCGCCACCACTGGGCTATCATATCAGTTGTAACTGCTATTCTCCTTCCTGATAAAATGTGAATATAGGATTTTTTTCTGCCCATGGCAACAAGAACACTAAAATGTATTTATCTATATACTGCTAAAACTCTCTTGTCTGTTTGTAATCTTCAAAATTTTGCATCATAGGGGAACAATTATTGAGCCATAGGAATCCAACACAAATCATGATAATGAAAAAGTAACACCATATATGTTGTGACATCCCAATGCAAATCTTTTGTGTTCTGTATTCCGGTGCAAGTGTGCAAGTGGAGTGGTTTGCATGTTTCATCAAATCTGCACCCTAGTGCTAATTCCTAGAATCCAACACCTTAACTACTAAACCACATGGGCTTTCATGCCATTGCTTTAATCAGATGAAGGTTGCTCTCTTGTGAACAGCAGATGATGCCATGGTAGCTAAATGTTACCGATTTTTTTTGTAGGCACAGTGGTGATATTTCCACCAAAACAGCAAACACACACTCAGCCTTCCTTTTGGGGGAGCACAAAGGGATTGTGGGTTTTTTTAATGCTTTTCCTTTAATAGCCTTAGTTCAGGGTAGGATGCTCAACTGGGGTGGGTCCCGGTGAGGACCATCATAGCCATTCTGAAGGTTGGAGAGTGAACAAGGTGGCTGTGGAAAAGACCTAAGCTGGAAATGTCGGTCTCTGATGCTGCAGTCCTGTATGTGCGTGTGCCCACGTGCAATCACTTCACTTTTCCTTTAAAGCACGACTAAGACGAGGGTCCGCCTGTGTAACATCGGAAGGAAGGGCTGAGTGATTCGACGTCATAATTCATAATTGCGCTTGCGATTTACCGTAGAGATGCCTCAGTTCTGCCCAAGAGGCGAAGGGAAAAACGCACCAGGTCTTCAAAAATAGAAACGTAACGCATGCTAATAATATAATTAGTCGATTGTAATAATGTAATTAACTAATAATAAAGGGCTGCCACGGGAGGCAGCAGTCCCGACGCGCGTCAGCGGCCCGTAGGGAAAAAGGCTCCTAGGAAAGGAGAGCCTGGTCTTGCGGATTATCTGCTGCTGCGATGTTGCCATTGGCCAGCCCATCCGTCCTTCTCTTCTCTTCCCGCTTCCACGGGCCTCCTTTTCAGTCGGGGAGGAGAAGGAGCATGGCAATCGCCGTCGTCATGGCTACAGCCGATGGTCCCTCCCCTGCTCAATGCTGCTATTTAGGGCAGCTTCAGCAGCGAGGTTGCTCCTAGCCGCTCTGGATCCCGCCGCCGCGGCTGCCGGCGCCATCCCGGTCACAGGGGCTTCGTGCAAGAGAGGCGGTTCAAAACCGGCTTCAGCGCTGGCGGCGGGGACCGTTAAAGAGGTAAGGACGTCGGTCCCCTTCGGCGATTTCTTTTTCCAGGCAGGGCCGTAGCTGGAGGATGCCCTGTCCTGGCTGGATGGCCCTGGCTGTCCTGGCTGCAGGGAGGCTGCAGGAGAGCGAGAAGCGAAAGATCCCGGGTGGAATGGGGGAGAGAGTGGGGCTTTGTGGGAGAAAGGTGGCTGGCTGGCTGGCTGGCTGCCCTTCGCGAGGATGACCGAAAAAGGAGAGAGAGAGAGAGAGAAAGCTGGATGGATTATGGCATGCTGGAAAAGTGATAGGATTTGTCAGGGGAAGAATAGCGATGGATAAGATGGGACAAGGCCGGGGAGAGTCAGGTGGTGGGAGTAAACGCAGAAGCTTAGGAGATAGTGTCCTTTTCTGTCGGGTTTTATCACAGGCAAGCACACATTGGGCCAGCTACTTTACCTGCAACGTTTTGGAACTTGTTATCTGGGTGGAGAGAGAGGGAGGGATCAACAGGGACAAGCCATCCTCTGGGAACATGGCTTTAGCTCTGTCATGATTGCCAGGGCAGAGGCCTGCACGTGGAGTCAGGCAACCTCATCTCCTCCACCTTCACAGCATCCGTGGTCTCCTGTTGTCCAGAGCATCCCCCTAAGGTCCCCGATAAAAGCCCGTTTCCTTTCCAGGGGTCCCAGGACATTTGGTCTATTGCCTGGTTTCCGAAAATGGGGTGCTGATCTTTGTCACACTATGATGCATGTATGACTCGAGGGAATGACATCCAAGGGAGTCCAAAGGACTGCAGGGATGTTCTCCACTCAGACAGTACGTTTAGTCTATATAACAGTAGTAGGCGAGCTGAAATAAAATCATCATCTTGTATGCATCTAGTGATCTCACGGCTGATAAGGAAAAATGTGGGAGTCACTGTAGAACTGATAACAACCAAGATACTGCAGTACAGTACTGATTATTAGAAACTCTAGAGGGTTTTTGGAATTGGGGATTAGTCCCAAAAGTTATTACCACTTTGTTTCCAGGTATAAAACATAGAAAACAAATGGTTTGATACTTACCTTTAGCTTAACTGCCTGCCTGAACCCTGTGGCTAAATTATGCTTGTATTATTTACCCATATTCTGCCTTTCACCAGTTTTTTAAGATATATGTGATTCATTCTCAAGAATTCTTTCAATGTATTATTCCCCCCCCCCTAAGTTAGGGAATTGTAGGTGATCAAAACATTTAAGTCGTCCAAGCTTGGCTAGTGGAACAGCATATGGTCAAAACTGAAATATTTGGAACATGAAAGTAATCATAACACTCATTATTTTTGTAGTGTTGAAAGTATTTCCTGTATATTGCTTTAGTGCAGTAGCAAAACATTCATGGCCGTGGTGAGATTTGAATAAAATTTAACCGGAATATTTATTTTGTCTCTTGACCACCGTGCTGTGTACCAAGTCTTAGAAAGGTTGGCTTCACTAAACTTATTAGTGAATATGTCTTGGGATAATTTAGTAACCTATGCATAAAATTATAACCACTATGCTGTATAAGATTAGCACCTGCCTGAGCTAGTTTTTCTTACATTCCATAAGATTTCAGCTCCCTTCACATAGAAAATCTATTAGTCAGAAAGATGACTAGCTAAAAAGCTTTTCCCCTGACATGTCAGCTTTCAATATGCAGAAGCTCAAATTTTTAATGATAGAATGTGGATGTAGTTGCTTCATCTGCAGGCTGGAGCAGTCCAGTCCAGAAAAAGCTTTTCCACTTCATTCTGCACATTGTATAATCCTTTTCAGATTTATTTGAACATGCAGAGATGAAGGAATGGGATTACGCCTTCCTGATCTCCATGTGTTCAGAGCAAGATCTAAAGAATTAAAAAAAAACACCCACTTGTGAGATGGACGGCTATATAAATTTGATAAATATTTTAAGGCTTCTGAATATATGTAGGGAGGCCTATATGTTGATAACTATGCAGAAGGACTCCTTTAAAATGTATTATGAATGCAAGGAAGTCAGGCACATGCAATATTGCTGCCCACTATATCCAACTAATACCAGAAATGATCTCCTAAAGGAACAAGAATTAGGTTTTTTTTACTAATGCCCTAACTTCCTATCTGCAGGCATATATGGGAGATCATTGAAATCATTTCCCACATACTGTGAGTAGGGGTCAGGAAATTGATTTTCATTTTGTGAACGCACTTCATTTTTAAACAGTTTTTTCAGCATCTAAGAGCGCATAGCAATAACATAGAAATGTTACCTGAGGGGACAGCAAAAATGCCAGGCCTGATTTTTTTTTTTTATTTTTTTTTTTATTAGGGAAGGGGACCATTCAGAGTAAATGTGCTTATTAATGTTCTTTTGCTTTAAAAGACTCAACACTGAATTTGGGGGCTTCTCTAGGAGTTGCAAAGATTAGATTTAGGTCCATGTGTGGCCTCCCAGAATTGGGTGGCCTACCTTTGCCATAAATTACCTTTCCCAAAGCCATTTGAAAATTTTCAGGCTGCCATTCTCTTTTGTGCAAATATTTTTTTCATTTAATGATGTTAGCAACTGATTGGCATAAGAATTTCCAAACATTTTCCTAAGTGTTTTATAATAGTATTATCACAGAATTATCACAATTGTTGTCCGATTATACTGTGGCAGCCTCTATTTCTTGAACCGAAGAGTGTATTTCATATGTTTGTAGCATTTAAACTAAATATTTTTATATTTGTTACACTTAGATTAGAGGTCCCCAACCTTTTGGGCACCAGGGACCAGTTCCGTGAAGAGAGGTTTTTCTGTGCACTGGAGGGTGTGTGGTTTTGTGTGCTGCCTGCATCTCGTAGATGGGGCTTTGCTTGTTTGTGCGGACCAGTTGCTGGCATCCCGCAGCCCCGTACTGGTCCATGGACCGGAGGTTGGGAACCCCTGACTTAGATTAAACATGGGGGAATATGACTGAGTCAGCTCCTTACCCAGAATGGACAGATATTTTTAATGTTCCAAATTGGTCCAAATTAAGTTGGTCCTTTTTAGAGATGTGATCCATATCAAATTAGGTCTGAATGGAATAGATTCATTTTCTGAGTTCATTTCAGATGTTTTAATCTAATCTAAGTCAACTTGCACATCTTTAATTTACATCCCCCTGTGGTTGACCCTGCTCAAGGAGTCTTAATATTTCCAAGGGCAGTTGAAAATGATGGCAAGGCAAGTATGTCCATCTGTTCAGGATTCTGCTGCTATCTACTGTCCAAATTCAAGATGACCTCTCACTTGGTATCTGGATTTCAGTTCTATAGATTCTATCACAGTCTCCCCTTTCCACCATAATGATGGGAAAATTGGGTGGTTTTAAAATGGTGGGTTAATTGCTATCAAGTCCAATTCCCTATTGCTCAGTCAGAGTTTGGCATCTTTAAATGCTGTGGCTGTTGCCACCAATACCGAATATTTGGGCTTATAGTACTGGGGAGAGTATAAGTAACTGGCAACGGGAAGAAAGGAAGGAGCACTGAAGACAATGCCCCATATAGGTGGCCTTTGCTTTCTGTCTCTGGTGGGCATGGGGCAATTCTGTTTCCCATCTGCCTGTTCTAAGACAAACATAGTTCTCTCCATGCTCTCTTTTTTCCTCATAATAACTTAAGATATAGTTGACTGAAAATTGGTTGATCACTGGCTTATGGCTAACCGATGGCTAATGGGAATTTGCACCCAGATTTTTTTCTGTCTTGGTTCCAGATTTCTATCCAGTGTGCTATAATGACTCTTAAAACTAATTTCCCTTATCTGCATAGCCATGACATGGATGCTGTATCATAATCCAACAGGAAGACCACAGAATGTGGGACAAGTCTTACTGTATATGTAGAAAACAGGTGAGGGATGTCTTGTATATGAGAAAAATACTTGTTAACGTAATAGTGATACTATCAATATTATTTAGGATGATCTGGAAGCTTTTTGCTAAAAAAATAATAATACAATAGTTATGTTTTAGTAGTCAAAAAGAGATCTTTGGCAATAGCAAAAGTTGAAGCTGTTTGCTAAACCATAGTATATGTATCATGGGTTCTGGGTCTTATGACTGACAGAAGTTTCCATTATTTTAGATGGAGAGTTGTTCTTCCCAACCCTTTGGACTAGAAATGGACTCTAGGCTCCTGTCCTGAAATTTCATGCTTTGCCAATGATTTTGAACCATAATGGTGCTTAGAGGGATTTATTTATTTATTTGATTTTATCTTGCCTTTATTACTGTATTAGTAACTCAAAGTGGCAAACATACCTGATTCTCTTTCCGCCTCCTCTTTTCCCCACCACAACAACTCTGTGGGGTGGGGTGGGCTGAGTGAATGACCCAAGGTCAGCCAGCCAGATCCCCCTTAAGAGGGGAATAAGAGGGAATGATTGTGTTACACTATATTGTACATAATTTGTGACAACATAGCTTGTATGCAGTTACTTGGTTATCTTTTCGTACTATCGAACCACTGCAAAGAGAAGAGCTATAAATTCAGGACATTTGTTTATTTCTTTTATTCATTCATTAGATTTATGTGGCCTCCCATTTTATAGAATATAATCCTGGATGACTCACAATAGCAACATACAAAAATAACTTAATAAAAAAATTAAAGCTCTTAAACACACACACACAAACACGCACACACACACACACACATTCATCTCAGATGCTATAACACCCTTATCCCAAATATACATGTGATGAATTCAACAATGGCTGCCTTTCTTTTCCCTGAGGTATCTTATGTCTTGTGCATATTGAAAAGTAAACTCTGGGGCAGGACTTCATTAAATATTTGGAGCATACCAAAAAGATACCATCCTACACAGTGGCTGCATAATGCTGAAATATTTGATCATGATTTACTATGATATGTTGAAATCACTTATTCACTGCAGAACATCAGTTTGTGGCGTTCTTTCTTTGCAATATTTGGAGCTTTTTTAGACCACTTACTGCTGAAACCTAGTAGCCCAATTTCTCACCATTTGGAGGCAGATATCATAGAAAAGCTGGAGTGTAAATCCTACAATGGGATTAACATAGCTTAAAGAACAATGATGCCCCTCTGTGCCAAAACTCTTCTCCAAACTACAGGGAAAATCATCCCTGTCTAATTTGCATCACCCACTATGGTCCTGGGATTTCCCCCCCCCCCCAAAAAAAAATCAGTGTTGCTTCCAGTCCACTTACAACATTGTTGGCTCATGGCTTCAAATTATGAGTAAAAGTCTGGTTGTACATTATCCCAAGATGTGGTTATAATGCAGTGCAGCTCACAAACCATATACAATTCCAGAACAAGAGTCAGTTGAATCTCCCGGTGATTTGATTGCTCTCTCAAGCTTGTGATATCCTTTACCCTCCATGTTTTCTTTTTTACTTGTCAGGAGTTTTACTTGTGTACCAATGAACAGTGCAGGACCTCCACTGATGTCCACTGATATATGTGGATATCATCTACATATGATGTATTTTCACTACATGGAAATGCAAATAATGTGGACAATTGGGAATATGCCCGTTGGGCAGGTTTATGGGTGAGGGGCAGGATAATTTGTAGAGTCCTGCACCTTCAGCAAACTTTTTTCTTTCTTTTTTTTGTTTGCTTTTGGTTTTCACAGGCTAGATGGTGGTGAGGAGATAGTCAAGCAAACACCAGACCACAATGTAGTTGCTGGGTCCTGTTGCACAGGTTTAACAAGTATGAGTCTTAAAATCAGGGCTTATGAGCTATTTTTGGCTACCACCGTCTCCATTCATAGAGTTGGAAGGGGCCTTATTGCTCCAACTCCCTTCTCAGTGCAGGATCCACCAGACCCTCTCTGACAGATGATGATTTTTCCTTTGTTTGGAGACCTTTGACAGACAAGAAGTCAGCAGTTCATGTGACAGTCATTTCCATAGACAGGCAAGTCAGAAAGTTCCTTCTGATCTCTAGGCTGAATCAGCTTTCCTCAAATTTTAATCCACTGGTTCTGGTCCTGCCCTCTATAGCAATAGACAATAACTCTACTCCTTCTTCTGTATAAAAACTGTAAATATATCTGAGTATGTATCTCAGACATCTGTTTTACAGGCTAACATATTCTGATACTTAATTTATTCCTCGTAAGGCTTGGTTTCCTGATTTTTCACCAGCCTCTGGACTTGCTCCAACTGGCCATTGTTTTCTTGGAACTGTGGTACCCAGAGCAGGACCCAATACGCCAATAGCATCCAACCAAGGCAGAATTGAGCAAAACAATTATTCCCCTTCATCTGGACTCTGTGCCTCTGTTAATGCATCTGAAAATAGCATTCATGTTAAATACCTTTTGAATCATGTCAGTGTCTCCTCACAGGACAAAGTAAAGCAACCTCTGGGGGTCCTGCGAAGCCCCCCATCTGGATGTGGGGGGCTCAACCTGGGCCCCCGAAGTGAGATCCCTGGCTGTGCTGACTGTGGCGCAGTCATGGGGGGTGCTGGCCCCCATGTCCATGACTGGAGATCCGAACGGATTGAACCCTGTGGCATTAGGTGAGTCCAACTCAGTGGGATGATGAACAGATACAAGATTTTGAATGAGAGGGGAGATGGAAGAGAAGCTCTTTTGTCCACATATATTCATGCCTTCTTAACGTCCCTTTTTCCCAAAGCTGCAGCACACGGCAAAGCCCCCAGGTGACTTGTGAAACTCGCATCCCTGCCACAGAGACTACCCCAGCTGCGGGAGGTAAGTTTTGAGGGTGTAAAAAGGGCAGACACCAAAGAGGTATAGGGTGAAACTGTTGCTTGGCAATTCGTTTTTAACATGGGGCTCACATTTTCAATTGATTAGAGGCGAAAGGATCAGCAGTTTTGTCTCTGATTAATTTCCACTGAATTAAAATTGGGGGCAAAAGACTGTTTAATTTGACCTTCTCCTTATTTATTTTTTTCGAATAATAGCAAGACCTTATGGAGCATTATCTAGCTAATTATGAATTGTTTGTGTTTATACTTGGCCTTCTCATACTTGCAGTTATTTGTGTTTTGGGTTTGTGCAGGACAGGTAACAAGCAAAGGGAATCTTCTGCCATGCAGCAATATTTGTTACTACGGCAGAGATACTGATTTTTTTTTTTACAATACCTTATACAAGTATTATAATTTATTTATTTA
>NW_015386643.1:273333-318337 GCF_001527695.2 Protobothrops mucrosquamatus | reverse complement strand
TTTAAAACCAAAGCATATATACAATCCCCCCCTTAAAACCGAATTAAACCAAATTTAAAGTTGTGTCTTCCAAATTCCTAAAAAACCCAGTATAAAATCCACCCTAGGTCAGGTCCGCTTGCTGAAAGAGCCATGTCTTGAGGGCGCGACGGAAGGTAAGGAGATCCGGAATTATCCGAATCTCGGGGGGTAGTTCGTTACAGGTATTATACACAAGTAGTACTTGATTTATGACCATTAATGGAGCCTGCCCACCACGGTTGTAAGTCATGACTATAATAGTGACTGACTTGATTTTACAACCTTTTTTGTTGCAGTTGTTGAGTGAATTTCATGATCAGTTTTGTGGAAAAATGGAAGTAAATGCCAGTTTTCAGCAAAACTATCATAAAAACATGGATGTGTGACTCCAGGATACTACCAATGGCTGTAAATGCGGGCTGGTTGCTGGTTGCTGAATGACCAAATGCAGTCATGTAACCACTGGGGGGGGAGGGCAGCTGTCAGAACTTTGGAATTGGGTCATAAGTACTCCCAGGGAGGTCCATTGTAACTTCCAACAATCACTAAACAACCAGTCATAAGTCGAGGACTGCTTGTAATGTTCTTATTATAGTAGTGAATTCATTGATAAACCAGTTACTATTTATAAGTATAAAATAAAAGGTAGATTTTCCCCCCTCTTTGTTCAAATCACATAATTTATTAAAGCCATAAAGCCAGAAACAGTAAAATCTCCAATAGTAGAACTGTTATATACATCTCTATCTATAAGAGAAAAAAGGAGATAAATAAGAACATGTACAATAAAATAAAATAAAAATATTATTAGTAAAAGAGAAGAATAATCAATTATTCAAGATTAGTTAATGGTGTGATTTATTGTGTAGATGGAGGCACACAAAATATTTTGGGGGGATATTTTTGAGTCCTTATCAAAAAGAACTAACAGTCAGTACAAATCCCTGCCTGGAAATTTCTTCAAGATCAGATAAATGAAGTCTGTCTAGACCAGGGGTCCCCAATCCCCATTCCATGGACCTGCACCAGGCCACGGCATGCCAGAAACTGGGCCGCGCAAACAAGCAAAGCCCCATCCGCAGGATGCAGGCAGCACACAAAACCAGGCCCCCTCCGGTCCATGGAAAAACCTCTCTTCATGGAACCAGTCCCTGGCGCCCAAAAGATTGGGGGCCGCTAGTCTAGAGGCCTTATACATTATAGGAAGCAGCAATGTAGCATTGGCTTAGAGTTTCTATGAAATCAGTACCATATGGACATAAGCAAAGACACAGAGGAGTAGCCCTAAAACCTTCAAAAAGGACTGCTGGGGGTAGTGCATCCAGCCTGACTAAAATGAAAAACCTTACGAAATTTCAAAATTGTGATAGACTTTGTTTGTATTTGTCATTTGTATTTTTAATTTTGGTCTTTAAGATTGATAATTGTTAATCTTCTTGTTATTAAAATAATAATTTTTTTTAAAAAAAGGTCTCCTCTGCCAAAATAGCTTGCATTGTCCATATTGCAAAAGAGATGTTTAAATTCCCTCTTTACCTGCCCTGCAACTTTGGCAGAAGTGGATGGAGGGTGGTAATCTTGACATAGGAGAACTGTTTGGCCTTGCCCGTCCTCCTTCAGTTACTTAGGTGGAGATTTTGTCAGTGAGTGCAACATTTAGGCCTTAGGGCAGGGGTAGGCAACTTTGGCTCTTTCATGACTCGTGGACTTCAACTCCCAGAATTCCTGAGCCAGCCATGCTGGCTCAGGAATTCTGGCAGTTGAAGTCCACGAGTCATAAAAGAGCCAAGGTTGCCTACCCTTGCCTTAGGGCAAGGCTTAAGAAGAACTAGCCCAAATTACCTCATGGGTAATTTTAAAATAAATTGATGACAACAAAGGATTAGTGCTTTCTGATCTTTTTTTTTTTGACATCTCAAATGCGGCACCCCAACTAAAAGTGATCTGTTTATAACTTTGGCAAGAGATCTCTGTCTCAGCAGCTCACTTGGGGCAGAAGAAGAGTGACAGGAGTGTTAGAAAGCAGGGCTGCTCCTGTTGATAGGAAGACAAAGGTAATTGCTTTGCTGCTGGGGGGGGGGTGTTATTTAACATTGCCAAAATGACTAGTGTGGCCGTGATCAAAGCTTCTTCTAGCATATATAAAAAAGGGTGAGGGCTTTGATAGGTCAGTCACTGCCGTTTTGATGTCATTGCCCCCCCCCCCGTGGACCTCCCTGGTTTCAGCTAATAGATTCTGAGTGTCATGAAAAAGCAGTAAGTGCAGGTAGTCCTTGACTTATGACCACTTGCTTAATGACCATTGGAAGTTATGGCAGATTTGCCCAGGCCTACTTATGATCCAGATTCAAAGGTCTGATGGCCGCCTCCCCGCATGGTCACACGATCGTGTTTTGGGCGCTCGATAGCTGGCCTGCATTAGCAGTAGCAATAACACTTAGACTTATATACCATTTCATAGTACTTTACGGCCCTCTCTAAGCGGTTCACAGAGTCAGCATATTGCCCCCAACAATCTGGGTCCTCATTTTATCAACCTCGGAAGGATGGAAGGCTGAGTCAACCTTATAATTGGCTATTTGCAGTCTCCCTATGTCACATGACTGTGATTTACAATGTTGTTGTTGTTGTTTTTGCTGAAAATTGCCATTTACTTCCTATTTCCAGCAAAAAACGCCCCTTGCAGACAATTGTGGATTTGCGTAACAGCTGTTGCTAAAAAGGTCAAAGTCAGGTGTGGTCACATGGTGACTCACTTAACAACCTGCACTACTTATGACCATAATTTTGGGCTCAATTAGGGACATAAGTCGAGGACTACCTGATTGTTGTCAATATATTTTTACCTCCCAGAGATAGGGTTTTCCTGTAGGATTTTCTGCCTAATGTACAGTACTAAAATAACATGGTGGGCTTAGAATTCTGTACCTTGGTGTGGACCTAATTTCTTTCTTTTTAGGCAACAAAACATGTTAGATCAGGAGACAGAAAGAGAGAAAGGATGTTCTATTCATGCTTATATGTGCCCACCATATAAGCATGGATTTATTTCTGCCTATTGCCAACATGTAGTCCCTAAAGAAATATAAATCTTGAGAGACATAATTTTTATGACCCGCCTCTGTGACAGCCATCCCATCCATCTTCTCAGCCTTAATTACAGTCTTCTCTGGTACTCCTGAGAAAAGGAGGAACTGACTTAAGACAGTTGGAACAAAAGACATTTTTCAGATCCAGATCTGATATCAAATATAGATTGCAATCTTATGCCTGTTATTTACTTGTGAGGGAATGTCCCCTCAGGAAATTTCACGGCACCTGATCTCACCCCAGCCACACCAGAAGCAGTTAGATGGTTAGCTGCCTCAGATATCGAATTATAACAGCTATCCCATTGCAATTCTATGACTCCATATTATGGTGATTTTATTATGGTTTTATCTTAGTTTAATATATTATCTTCTACATTGTATTGTCCACATAACTTACAGATGCACACACATATATTCTGATGCTTTATTTAAACTACATTTGTATATCAGTGATTGCATGACCTTTATAGATGCCATATGCTAAATCAGTGGTTCTCAACCTTTTTAATGCCGCGACCCCAACCGGTCGTAAGTTGAGGACTAAACCGGTCGTAAGTCGAGGACTAAACCGGTCGTAAGTCGAGGACTACCCAACCGGTCGTAAGTCGAGGACTTTCCCTGCCCGGGAGCGCCGCGCATGCGTGGTTCCGCCCCCTGGGCCGGCCGAGGCGTAGCTGGCAAGCGGCAGAGACGGAGCAGGCCGACCACCAGCTGGCCCAGCCCAAGGGAGGTAAGGCACCCGCCGGAAAAGGGGGGAAAAATGGCGGACAAAAAAAATGAACAAAAAAAATGGCGGACATCCTTGCTTGGCGACCCCCGTGAAATGGTCGATCGACCCCAAATGGGGTCCCGACCCACAGGTTGAGAACCACTGTGCTAAATAAATAAACTTGAGCAGGGGAAGCCCAACTGAATTCATTGAGGCTTATGTTTGAACTGAAGTGGACAGGGTTACCCTTTTCAAACTCAAGCAGATGATCGCTAGTTTGTAATCATTTTATAGCCTTGCATTCCCTAGCAGTGACTAATCTTGGCTCAAGCTGATCTGGATACTTGAAATTCATCGAAATTTCCTATTTTGCCCATTTAAATGTGAATGTGAATATGACATTTTGCCTCAGAGTTGAACTGTGCTAGCATCTTGTGTTTTAGCAAGCATTTGCTTATTTATTTATTTTCACATGTATACCCCACTTCAACTAGTTCTGCACTGGATTACTAAAGTTACTCGTAACATGCCTCAACCATAAGCCTATATGAAATTTCATATCACTGTAAAATACTTTCAAATACTAAATGCTATGTTATACCACCAATTAAGTACTTGCTTCGTCAAATACTAAGTCTCATTGCTTATAAGCTATTAAATATGGAAAATTAGAAATGGTTACATGTCGGTTATTAAATCTATTACATAACATAGTTCAGGTACTGTCCTGTACTGGCTCTGCCTTTGACAAATGATTTTGACTGGAGAATATCTGAGGTAAAAATTGGGGTGAGATATTTAGCTTTGATTCAGCCCTCACCTTGACTTAAAGCAGAATTAAGCAACCGAGTATCATGTGGAGGTTAGATGTCCACTCCATCAGCCCTTGCCAGCATGGCCAGTGGCAAGATCTTGGGTGAACTGTGGTTCCAAACAGCTGGAGGAGCCCAGTTTGCCGTCCCTTTGGCCAAAGGATGCTGTGTTGTTGCCTGTCGTGCATAGACCAAGAGAGCTCTCTTTGTTTTCCTTCCACCTTGCAGTGAATGTCGTAGTAGTAGTTGATGGGAACTGTATCCTCCAATATACCCATCGTCAGTCACCTTGTTCCTGCCTTTCTGATGGGCAGCCTCTCTTGCCCCGACGCCCTCCACCAACTTACGGTGCTATACCCCCCAGTCCCATTATTCCCAGAGGCCCAGCTTGTGGCCAAGAAGCTGGACCGGCCCCATCACGCAGGACCCGTGGACTCAGCGTCCGCTGTTGCACCAAAGCCTGCCTGGGCGATGAAGAGGAACATGCCGAGCGGCATCTCCATCGGGCGCCACCCTGCAGCCGCCTTACCCCTGTGCCCTTGCCCTGCAGCCCTTCTGGGCCCTTTTTTGGAGTAGGATCCCTCAATGGAGGCAGGCGAGGGACTCGGGTTGTGAAGATCTGGGACCGGCAGCGATGCCCTTTGCTGGAAGAAGGAGATGTCATCGCCAAGGTGAATGGGGCTGACGTTCGAGATCTGAGCCCTGGAGAAGTGGAGAGTGTGTTGCAGGAGCGTATGCGAACGGGAGATGTGATCCTTCTGGTGGAAAGGAAAGGTGAGCGACATCAGCTCCAAGAATGGGCTGTGTGGCTTTCTCCCCAAGTCACTTGCTTAGCTCTGCCGGGCTGGACTCGCATTTTGCTCCGCTTGCCTTTATGCCTAGGTTGATCCTGACAGCTGGAAGCAATCAGGAGGGAGAGCTCTGATCACTGCTTGGGGTGGTGGGGGGGGGGGAGACAAAGGACCAGAGTTCAAATTCTCTGCCAGAGAAGAAGCACTATATAATTCTCAGACAAGGAATTCACATGTATATGTAATTTACTAATACAAACAGTTTGCAAAATGGCTGTAGCATAGTGCCATTATTACTAATAACAATGTCCTCATATCTCACTTTAGTCACAATTGGAATCTGATCTTAACCACGCCTGCGTCAAAATCTTGCTTTAGCCACAGTTTTTATAAGAGCAATAACACTACAGACTTAGTTCAGATACAACAGTGTTTCTTACAAAGAATGATGCATGTAGGGTAGACACATTCCTTAAAACATCCATTTATATATATATTGGAGAGCTGAAGCCTAATGGAAGTTTCTAGGGTGTATAGTTCTGGTTATTGAAGAATGCAATACAAGAATTATCTCTTGTAATTCACATTGCATTCTTACATCGGGAGGCACCCAAAACATTCATGTATCCAAGGCCATCCCAAGACAGTTTGATGCTAAAGCTGAGCTTGAGAGGCTGCCTTCTTCCATCCCATGTGCAGAAACCTGCCGACTCTAACTTCAACATTGGCAATGGTCCACCACCACACCTGAGAACTGTCTAGGAGGTTAAAAGGTGTACACGTGGTCCTTGCATCAAAGGGAAATGAAGAAAGAGCTTAGAAACACCTTCAGTATCTCTGCTTGAAATGCTTGCTTCACTTACCCAATGATGGGGCTAATCTTCCCGGGTTCAAATGCAGTCCCATTGATGTTTGTAGGGGGTGCAACTCTAAATGATTTGGTGTGGGGGTTGGGTGCCTTTGAGTCAGTGTTGACTCAACTACGTGGACTATTCCATGCCATTTTTGCCATTTTTCATAGCAAGGTTTTTCAGAAGTTGTTTGCCCTTGCTTTCTTCTTAGGGCTGAGAGAGAGAAAATGACTGACTCAAGTCACTCAACTGGCTTCATACTTAAGGAAGAACTAGAACTCGTGGTTTCCCAGTTTCTAGTCTAATGCCTAAACCACTACACCAAACTAGCACTCAAATGAACTTAGAATAGCCACTATGCATTTAAGGCTTAGACACCCATTTCAACACATTAATGCTGCTTTCCTTATGCTCACCCCATTATGTAAGCAGTGCCTTACAGCAGAAGAAACCTTGAAACGAGAGTACCACATTGCAAAGAAGCATTTATATTGCTCAACACAGCTGTCATCCACACACAATATTCAACAGATCCGGTTCTGATCAGAAGCTGCCCTATTTTATTGTAAAGGCTTATATGCTGGATGTGCCTTCTAATTGGGGTATAAATGTTGAAAATAGGTAAATGGCTTGCCTGTGACACTCATGCCACTTCATTCCACAAGTGAGTTGTAATAAATAGTACTGTCTTCATGGAGTGAGAAAAAGATACTCTGAGAACCGAGAAAACGGGGCAGTGGCCCAGTTATGGTACTCTTTTGAGGGAAGATTGTAGAAGGCAATGAAAAACTTTTGGGCAAAAATTGTATTTTTTAAAAAAATGAAATTTCAGATTGTGCAATACTGATTTTGATTCTTCTCCATGACCACCTATTTCGCAATCTATCAGCATTTGAATTTTAACTGTCTGTTGGAATATGTGTGCATGGTTTTTGTTTCACCTGTTCAAAGGGGGTTGTCTTCATTGTTTAGCCAGTTTCCCCAACCTGGAAATTTGGGTAGTTGTACAAGCAGTTCTCACTTACCAACTGCCTTGTGCACCAGCCATTCAAAGTTACAACAATGTTGGGGGGGAAATTGCAACCAATCCCTATATGTGTGACTTTCGCAACATCCCTCAATCACTGATCACCATTTGCAACCGGCTTGCAACAAGCAGACTTAATACAGAAGGTAGAAGTAAAAGCGTAAGTCACAGTCAAATGATTCTTCAATTAGGGACTGTATTATTTCACTTAATGAACAAAATGAATTAAAGTCACAAGCCCAGTTATGGTCACATGATTTTCCTCTTAGAGTTACTAAGTTGCCAGTCCCAACTGAGGCTGCTAAATGAGGACTAGCTGTATTGCATCTGATGTTCACCAAATTAGAAAAGGCTGGATTACATAATGATGTTAGTATACAGTTAACTAAATGCTTTTATATATCAGCACTTTAAATATATATATATACAGGTAGTCCTCAATTTACCTCAACTGAGCCCAACATTTCTATTTCTAAGCAAGAGTTTTGCCCCATTTTATGACCTATCATGGCACAGTTTTTAAGTGAATCACTGCAGTTGTTAAGTTAATAACACCCTTTGTAAAGTGAATCTGGCTTCTCCACTGACTTTACTTGTCAGAAGATCACAAAACGTGATTGCAGGACCCCGGGACACTGCAACCGTCATAAATATGAGCTAGTTGACAAGCGTCCAAATCACATGACTACAGGGATGCTGCAATGGTTGTAAGTGTGAAAAACAGTCATAAGTCACTTATTTCAGTGCTGTTTAACTTTGACCGGTCACTAAAACAAATGATTATAAGTTGAGGACTACCTATATTCTTATTTAATACCAAATCGTGGTTTTCCGCATTTCAAAAGCTAACTGTTAGACTCCACTGATATTCATATTTTTCTTCTCTTTTGAAATCACAAGGAGGAAATCAGAAGTTTCTATTTGGAATTAAAAAGTAAGGTCTTCTTCAAGATGAGCTTAACTTCTGCAGAATTTAGGGATATACCCATGTCATTTTTTTTGGGACAGCAGAATCGTTCTGCTGTTTCAGCTGTAGCTCTGCAAACCAGATGTAGGTGCTTCTATCTAAACTTTAGTTCAAGGGATTGTCTGATCCTTAAATGTGGTTAGAGAACCAGATTGATGTAGTGTAGTGTTTAGTCACCAGGCTAAAAACCTGAAAACCATGAATTCTGCTTTGGGCATGAAGCCAGCTGGGTGATTTTGGGCCAGAAGCCAGCTGGATGATTTTGGGCCAGTAACATCTTCTCAATCCTAGGAAGTAGGTAAGGGCAACCACTTCTGAAAATCCTTGCCAAGACAGCTGCAGGGAATAGTGGTTACCAAAACTCTGTTATAGTGAATTACAAGTTAACAGTAATAGTTATTTATTCTGTTTGAAAACTGATTTTTCTATACAGAAAACAGCCCCCTTTAGCTTGCTTCCACAAATAAAAGTTAATAATCATAGTTTGGCCAGACCTGGGAAATGTAATGCTGCACTAATGGACAACTAGGAAAATGTGTAAGCTTCAGGAAAGAATAGATTTAGTTTCATGAACTGAATCAGCCTGTGGTCAATGTTAACTGCTATGTGTAAAATTCATCCAGATTACCGCATCCAATTTTGTGTTGGCTTCTAGATACTGTAAAAATTTACTGTTAACTCTGAGACTAGAGACTAGAAAAGATTGCCCAATCTGGGGGCCAGTAAATATTCACATAACTTAATTTATTCAGTTTAGGCACTGCCAGAGTCAAAATGACTCTGAGCAGCTCACAATGTAACCAAAAAAGTTAAAAATAGAATTCAAAATAAAACCAACAAAACAAATATATTTATATGCAGAAGACAGCAGCATCGCTAAATGGAAATGGATCCCAGACAGCATCCAGATGGAAGACACACATTTCACCTTATGCTCTGTTCAAGAAAGGCAGAATATTAGTGGCATAAAGCAGATTTTTGTCACAATTTGGCTGGTGCAAATTTATATCACCAGTTAATGGGAGGAAAAAAATCTGTTTCTTTCAAACTGAAAGCTAAGTTTAGCAAATACTATTTTGAGGGGTGGTTTTAATTTGCAAAGATCTATCAAACTGATTTATAATCGTACCCTCTCACTTGAGTCAAGTATTGACTCAAAAAGTGAAACTTTTAGTGATTTGCTGTGTTTGTATTCCACTGTTCCTCCAGCACTTCAGAGGACACACATAATACCCCCTCTTCCAGTTTTATCTTCACCTCAGTCACATGGAGTAAGTTAGGCTTGTCCATAGTCACTCAGTGGGCTTCATGACTGAGTGGAAATTTGAACCTGACTTGTCATAGTCTCAATCCAGTGATTTAAGCAGTAGACCATACTGGGTTGAAGAATCAGAACCTGAACTGGGAGACATAAAAAACAGATATAAAGTATACTAAGGTTGAGGTGTGGCCAGACGCTTCAATCGCTGCTGAGAGTATTAGTTATGTCATTTGGTTCTGCAGTTGGCGATCCCCCTAATGGAATTTTCCCTTTGCCCTTCTTGTTCTTACAGGTCACCACTCCCATAGGCATCCTCAGGAAAACTGCTCGGTTAGACGAGAACATTTCTTGCCCAACTCCACTCATAATAAAAGTGGTCCTCAGGATCTTTCTAACCCTTGGGGAGGTGCCCCAGGTGACACTTTGACTGTGACCAGTTTTGTGGGTCCTGAACCTCGAAATGTACTTGTGTGTCCTGCTCGTTGTTCCCAGAGGCTGAGGAGGCCTCGCCCAGCAGGAGGGGCTGGGGAACCCATAAATGTGGATGGTCCGAAAGAACAGCATGGATGTAGCATTGCACTAACAACCGATGGAGTTGTAGCCGAAAGAGCTGGTAAGGAGGATGGAAAATATTGTGAATAGTCTGCACCCGGGTCCTGCCAAAATTCCAAATGTTGTACTCCTGCTCTTTGAATCGGTTCCAAATATTTGCAAAACATACCTTTGTATGTAGCTCATTGCTGTCGCTGATGCAACTGCCTTAGAAATTAAAACAAACGAGCTGGCACTTAAAGACAATACAAAATAGACAATTGCACAATTCTTACATTAGGTAATCCCAAAGGCGCTTTTTTAAGAGGCAACTGGACTTTCTTGTTTTTATCTGAAGACGTTTTGCTTCTCATCCAAGAAGCTTCTTCAGCTCTAACTGGATGGTGGGGGTCCAGTCCACCATCCAGTCAGAGCTGAAGCAAAATGTGTTCAAAGAAAAACAAGAAGGTCCAGTTGCCTCTTGAAAAAGCACCTTTGGGACATCCATGATCTGGATGACTGAGAATCTCCACATACATTAGGTAATGTTACAAAAGAGTCCGAGTTTCTGGGTTATCTGGAATCCCAAAAAAGCACAGATAATACAAAAAGCAAAGAATAGAGGAAGAAAAGGAATTAGGTCAAATGTGGTCATCAGATCTATTTTAAAATTGTGAAGACTTTGTACATTGAATGTATTTCTTACTAATAGGTTGAAGGTATCAGATTATATCTGGCATGCTGAGGCAAAAAATGATTTAACACACACATTTTCCCCAAATAAGCGAGAATCTTTTACTTTAAAATATAGGGGGAGGGGCTGCTAGTTCAGAGGAAAACAGAAGTAAGGAAAAATGCAACCATCTTGATATCAGAAAAGCTGAAATTAGTTAAGCAATAAAGTTGTTGAGGACAAATTAGAGGCTGGAAAGACCATAATCTTCAAAACACAAAGACTCTCTTTGGGTGAGGGAAAATATTCTGGTGATAGATTTCACCTTGTTAAATTCTGTATTTAAGTAAAAGAGGGCTTTTGATTCAGAATTTGGTATGATTATTATATTATTCCCATTGCATAGTTCTGCAGAACCTCCACAGGTTTGCATAAAGCAATCAAAAATGCCATGTCATATTTTTCATTTTCAGAATAATACCTTAAAAAAAAAAAACTAAGGTTGCCAATCTTTGTCACATCCAGCATCTCCAGCTGACATCTTTCAATGTATCTATACTAGTCATTGTTCAGTTTCAAGAAGAATAGTAAGTTGCTACAAAAACACCAGTCATGTGACATTTTAAAAATTGCACATGTATGATTATAGGATTCAAGTTCATGAGGACGTGCAGTAATAAATATATTAATTTTGAAGTATCACATGGATTTTTGAGTTTAAGTTGGGGAAATCTATTTCCTTTCTTCGTGGCATGGTAAAATGTACATTTCTCTAAATCTTATGTGTGCATATATTGAAGGCGGGAAAGAGAATTAAAAGAATCCTAAGAAACAATCCAGCATAGTGGTGAAACAAGGGCGAAGTCAGTGTAATTTTGTAAACAATCTTCTTGGTTTTTTTGATTGAATAATAGAATGGGAAAGCAAGTGCAATTGATTTCTGATATTTGAGAAAACACCTGTCTCTCACATTGTGTTTAAAGAATTACAAGCCTTAATTATGTTTCCATGTGAGAGTAAAATAACCAAGCACTGTCTTTTAAACATACACACCCACACGCACATAGCAACTTGTTCCTCCTGGTTCTGAACAGGTTAAGCGTCAGCCACTCCGTTCCCTCCCCTGAAAGTCCTTGGTTTATCAGGCAAAGGGAAAAATTCCTGAGAGGGGGTCAGAGAAGAACAGAGAGCAGAACAGGAGTAGCTGGGAGAGACGACCCCCTGCTCTCTGTTTTAACTTCCTCCCTGATTGTTTCGGCACTCTCTCTCTACCTGAAAATGTTTGAGCAAGTTCAGACCGTCCTACGCCACATCCAGGACTTTAAACGTAAATATCCACTGCCTACCATTTTGTTTGTAGTTGATTTGGGGAGAGGGAGAGAAAGAAAGGGATAATAGATAAGTAAATTGAGGAGGGCTATTTTCTCTTTCCCCAGAAGGGAGTCCCGCTGACTTAAGACTAAAACTGAAGGAGGAGGGAGAGGTTCAAGCGGACTCTTACAAGTTTCCCAGTAGCTGCATATTGTTCAGAAATCCTTGTGGGGTTGTTTACTATCAATGATCAGAAAGGCAAATCATTTTATTAGCATAGAAATCATTCAGCTTGTTTTGAAAGTTCGGATGCACTGAAGATGTTAGGAAGGTGAAGATCTTTTGTAAGATCAGACGGTATTGAGCTGTAAATGAGTAGCAGAAAAGAACATTCATTGGAATGTGGGGCATATTGCTGGACAATTGGCCAAATATCGGCAATAGGTATACTTTTACCCCACTGCAAAGCCCCAAATAAGTGCCCAAAAGAAGAAAACCTGGAACTGATTTTTTTACTTTTAAAAAATTGAACTTAGTTCTGAATTTGAAAATAAGTAAGAATGCAAGTGCACCTGATTGCCTCTCCCTCTCACGCATGCCTCACATTCTCTTTTAAGTGTTTCATTTCGGATTTTTTTTTTTTACCTTTGCTTTTGGCTGGTAGATTCTGAGATTCAGGTGAATCAACAAATCAGTTTCTGCAGCTTGCTGTCTTTTCACCCTGGTGCATGTTGTAGGGGGCAAAGTATAAAGTTGTTTGAGGGTCCCACCTGAGGAACGACAGTGTTTCTGCAAGAGGGCTAGGCATTTGTTTTCCAGGTAAGGCTAGACAGATTTTCAGGTGGAGACCTCTTAAGGTTATTGATCAAAAGATAGTAAGGAATTCTGCAAGAAAAATGATGCAAATGAGAAAAGGTGGAGCTTTTGCAAAAAGGAGGACATGACAATATAAATCTTTTGTTTAAAAAAAACATAAATGAGAAGAAAAAAAAGCCTCATCTGGAGCAATCCTTAAATCTCTTGGGAAACTGGTGGGCTGCAAATTTTTCTTCTTATCTTTTGATCATGAAGCCAACCTTATTTTATAAATTGTAGGTTCAATTCAACCATAATTCCTTTTTTTGCAGTAAGGCTTAGGAACGTTCTAGACAAATGGGTTACAGGAAGCACCACCATCACTGTCAGAAGAATAATTTGGAGGTCCAACTTGAAACGGGGTTGCGCAAGAATAAATAAAAATGAGATCCAGACATCTATGAGGAAATACTTATTCCTAAAAGCAACTGCAGAGAAATGGGGTACAGTGGCAGACTTTTATAAGAGGAGCTAGTCCAGGATGTGGAAGTGTCTATGTGCTGATTTTAGGGTTAGAGCTGAGGGGCGTGTGTGTTTGTGTATGTTTGTGAACATGCCGTTCCACTGGGAGACTTAATTAATTCTATTAGTGTTTCTAGACCTTATCCTTTGATTAGCTCTGGGTAAATTATTTGGGAGTTTGAGGAAGTTTGGGTAAGGGATTTTCCCTCTGCTATTTTTACTTGATTAATTTAGTTTCAGCTTGACTGTCAATTATCTAGGGGAGACTCTGATTCTCAGACTGTTGTGGATTCTGTTAATGTTTTAAGGGAAGATGGGAACAGTATAAGAATAAAATATATTTGGATATAAAACTTCTTACACAGCTCTGGAGGATCTCATGTTCCGAGGCTACTGTGAGCTAAGGAGAGTGCGTGAAAATATATAAATTAAGGGGATCTTGTCAGCAAATTTAAGCAGCAATATGTGGATGTGGAATTCTCCCATCTAATGCCCTAGTGAAGTTAAATATTCAGGTTCAGGCAGGTAAATTTTGACACGTATGCAGGTACCTAATTCCCTCATTATATGGTACAAGGAATTACATTTTAGGTATACTTATTCCCCTTTCAATAGCTGTTGTTTTCAATATATCTGGAAGGAAGGTTTTGGTGTTTGTTTTTTTTTAAAAAAAAACCACAGGCCATAGTGGCATTATTTAGTCTTTTTATTGACCACGGAAAGCAGAATGTCAAGATAGCAGTGAGATGTTGTCAGGGCAGAGAATACTTGTGAAATTATATCTGAGCGTAGGAACAGGGCAACATGGGATTAGGCCAGGATCCCAAATAGATGGATTGAGGAGCATCTTGGTCTGTGCAGGCTGATTTAAAGCAAAAGCAAAAACACAAAGCATAACCTGCAAATGTACAGATAATGTACATCTGCTGACATGACTCCTACTTATTCCTTGTTCCCACCCCTGAATCCGCAATTAATTAGAAGGGGACTGAAAGCAATTTTGCAGCCTCATAAAGGTGCTTTTTACTCCAGATTGCAGTTTACAATTAGTAGAAGAGGTGTAGGAGATGTGATGCTCACATTGCCTAGAGCTGGGGTGTAGGCTAAATATCAGAACCCAGCATAGTACTGCTCAGGGAGAAGCCAAACAAAATTAACTTGTTTACATAAACCAGACCAAATTACTTAGATAACAGGCAAAACAGTTGTTAAGTGAGTTTTGCCCCATTTTATAACCTTTCTTGCCACTGTTAATTGAATCACTGAAGTTGTTAAATTAGTATCCCAGTTATTAAGTGAATGTGGTTTCCCCGTTGACTTTGCTTGTCAATCAAGGGGATCACATGACCTCAGGACACTGTAACTATCATAAAGACATGCCAGTTGCCAAGCATCTGAGTTTTGATCATGTGACCATGGGGATACTGCAACAGTTGTATGAAAAACAGTTGTAAGTCACTTTTTTCAGTCAGGAAATGAATGTTTGTAAGCCACCACGGGTTACCTGTATTTAGATTCCCCTGGCTAGATCTGAGCTGCTTGTTTCAGAATCTGATAACATTCCTGCATCTCAAGAAATTTCTGCAGGGAATTTCCTTCCATGCTTTCAATCTAGCAAACTCAGGTCATACAGTTTCATGAAGAAAGTTCTCACCAGATCCTCACTTTGCAAATATGTTTATTCTTTTCAAGCGATGGGATAGAACTCTGCATTGTCATGTGATATAGGAACACACACAGCAGCAGCAGTACATCTATACAAATGAATAAAAGTATCATTGAATTGACTACAGTAGTATTCCAGATCTGAAATGGTCGACTGTTTTAAAAAATTTAGCAAGGTTTTCCTTCATCTTCCCTAATTTCTGTTTTTTTTAATGTATTAATTGCTTTAAAAGAAATTCCTTATCTCTAAGTGGCCAGAGGAATTAGCATGATTGTACAGTCAGTGCTCAGTGTATCTTTGATTAGAAATTAATCCTAGAAAATATTAAGTTGTCTATAAGTACATTAAACAGTTTTAACATTGTAAGACTTTAAATGTCTGGGATAAGGGCCCAAATCTTCAGTATTTGTTGTTTAAAAATACAAAAGAAAAAAAACACGACTAAAAGCGTTGTAGATAAATGTTAACATCTAGTTCCCTCTTGATCATCCTCCAATTAATGTGTGACATTTATTGACATTTGGAAACAAAACATCTGGGTGGTTGCTGTTCTGATCCAGAGTTAAGTTGCTTTGCAAACCCAGATCAGACAGATAAACTCAATAAGAATGATTATAAAACAGATATTTAATTCAGAAATACTTGCAGTTATGGTTATTGCTTCTGGATAATACACATCTATTCATTCTTATAGGTAAGAAATTAATACTTCCTCCACACCAACTTCTAATGTGGAATGAGGCCATCTGAGTCCTCCGGTGGTTCCATGCTTAACTCAGACAAAGGCATTCCAAACTGGCACATGGCCAGGATATCCTGTGATGAACTTTAGTGGCTCCTCCCACAGATCTGATAACATGGGATTGCTGACTAGCTAAAACTACATTACCCATAAGCCATCTCTTAAGGAGACAGCACTTAACCCAATAAATGCCAAACATTCTAACATACAGATCTACATGCTCCAGTCAGGGTTACACGATCCAGAACAGTTGCCATCCTCATTTACTGATCCATCTATTCTCTCCTCTCAGCCAGTTCCCTGGGACCCCATCACAAAGAGAGCCCCTCTCATCAGGAAGACACCGGTCTCTTAGCCCGGCTGACCCATGGTGAGGTTGGGAGTGTCTTCCGGCAGGCGGGGAACCGAGTGCGCATGAAAATCCGGAATCGTAAGGAGGCAGGTGAGTGATCACAGGGAGAAATAAGGGACGAATTGGGTGGTGGGGAAAAGGGGACACCAGATGTGGAAGTGGAAGTCGAGGCCCGAGGAAGGAGGAAGAGGAGGTGGAATAATGGTGCAGGTGGAGGTGATGGGCTGCAGTAAAGACAAAAGGAAACATGGGGTAGTAAATAGTCCTTTCCCCAAACTGATTCTGTCCGTTTGCTTCTAGGAGTTTCCAGTGATTTAAACTCTGCTGATATTGAAGTGGGGGAATGTCCATGGAGTCCCAACTCTCACCTCACTCAGCCTCAGGTATTGGAGAGCCAGAACCCAGCATGGTGACGAGGGTGTGGCCAAGGAAGTTTGGCATGTTAAATTGGCGAAGGGCAGGAGGAAAATAGGGATTGTAGGAGGAGTCTGCTAGCATCTTCTGTGGATTAAGACAATACATTAAAGGGTGTGAGGTTTCGTAAGCTCTCTTCATTAGCATTTGCAAAAAACATGTTTTCTCCACTATAAGTGCTTCTGAGGCTGACACTTTTATTTGCCCTGCAACTTAGGAGGACAGCATCTGAGCAAGGGAGCTGCAGTTCATGAAAGTTCATGCCCTTTAATAAAATTGGTCAGTCGGAAAAGGTGCTACCAGACTCTTCTGAGGAAAATAGAGGTGAGACTTAGAGGTACCTGGAAGGGTGCTTCTGCAGACTGCCTCTCCTGGGACTTGCCTCATTTCCTGCATCATGCTGGTCCTGCCCACACTGGCCTTTCCACCTCAGGATTAGCTCTCTTCGTGCCACAGGCACACCTCTTCCTCCATGGCCAATAACTGCCACCATCTGAGAGAAGGGGTAGAACAAGATGCCCATCTGCCAGCCAGTCAGGAGATTCAGAAGAGGTGACAGGTCAACCAGGAGGGAGATGAGGAGTTGGATAGTACCTGTAGTTTCCTCAGAGAGGGAACAGTAGAGTAGGTGTGAGGGAAAATAGCAGAGTGGATTGATCAAGGTGTTGGAGCGTGTGTTCCTCTTGTAGTAGGAAGTAATAATTCTATGTTATTCTTAAAAAAGTAGAATAGCAAGTGAACACAAAGAGATGCAGGGCATCAAAAGAGGGGGTGCCAAAAAGTGTAAGAGGAGGTGCCCAAAGTCAAGATGATGACCTCATCTCTTTTTATCCAATCCATACCTGTGTTTTGCATGAAGAGGGGCAGGCCTTGAACTGCATAACCACTATCTTCCTCTGCGGATGACCATGAGGAGAGTTGCTAAATGCTACTCAACTAGCATAGATTTCTTCTAAAGATTCATTAAAACTTAAGAATCTAATGGAAGCACAATAAATGTTTTCTGTTAGTTGGGCTAAAAATCTAACAACCTGTGTTACACGTTTAGCATGTTCCATTGAGTCCAAGACTCTGTGTATACACTTGGATTTTTTAACTCAGTTTGTTTCTAGGAATCCATTACATTTTTAAATGAGAAATCCAAATTTCTGGCTCAGCTTTCCCTAGCTTGATTCCTTTCAAATGTTTTGAATCCACTATTCCTGGAAGTTTGGGTATTCCCAATCCATCTGAAAGCATACACTGGGGAAGGCTAAGATGACTTATAGACAGACAGACATGGAGGCTTGCTAGCTGCTGCTGGTCAGGCAGCAGGAGCTTGGGAATGGTTCTGCAAACTCTGTAATCAGTCAAACACAATTTATTCCCCTGGTTGGCCTTTGTGGTCCCTAGTTAATTGTAAGGAATGCTTGTCCCTTTATTTGCGGTGGACCAGAATTGTCTTTAGAGCTCAACCACTTCCTCATTACATTGGTTGAATATTGTCTTCCTTTTGTGTTGCATGAGGCAGAAAAGCCAATGGGTGTAATTTAATAAAGGGTATTAAAGTTGTTATCCTGTAATTCAGATCAGATCTTATTCATAGTGAAGGAACTCATAGTTATTTGTGTTCAATTGTGATCCAGCTCAGATGCCTTAGTATTGTTCACATATGGCTCCAGCATTAAATGATTATTGGCAGTGCACCTCAACCAATCTAGAATCTTTTAAGGTTGAGGCAGGTATGTTTAAAACAACAAATTGGTAAAATAAAAACATAATGCTGTTGCCACAGATGACATTCTTTTCCATTTTAAAGCATACCAAATTGTATTTTTCACTAGATTCAGTTTTCACAATCCTGCTGGGAATAATCAGATGATGTACAATATCTGTGAGGTGGGTTCTAGCCTAGTGTTTCTCAGCATCTTTAAGATGAATAGACTTCAACTCCCAGAATTCCCCAGAATGCTGGCAATGGTAAAACTCTCCAGATACGTTGCGCGATGTCACGTGACGTCGCGAGTTTGACATGACTGTTCTAGCCTATTTTCAGTACAGCAGTAACTTTAGAAACATTTTTTTTTATTTTGAAAGATGTAACTACCGGCACCTCCATGACTTTTTCTTGAGTACAGACAATGTGTCATTACCTATGTATTGAATGTTTCTTGTGAATGTACAGATTGCAGGATACTTCAGTGGTTTCCATTGCAAGAGATAGTTTGGCCCCTAAAATAGTTTTCTTATTTACATAGTTTTTCTGTGGTTGCTGTTGTTTTAAGAAACGACATTGGCTCAGCCGTCTTCTCTGGATTGTGATCTCTCCCTGCTCCACAGGAGTCTGGCCAATATTCCGTGGAACTGCTACGAGGGCCCAGTGGCTTCGGATTCAGTCTAAGGGGCGGAAGTGAATATAATATGGACATCTACGTCTTAGCTCTTATGGAAGGTGGGCCAGCCCAGCAATGTGGCAAGATTCAGGTATGTGATGTTCTCAGGAAATGAGCACCAATGCAAAGTTGCTGAGGCCAGGCAGATGTGAATTGGTTTTAGAAAACTTGTTGAGACTTGCAGACAAAAATGACTTTCTCGCTCACACATCCCCGAAACTTTAGCTGTTGTACAATCTAGCATTCTAGAACATAGGCTGGATCAAGCAGAGCAGACAGCCTTCCAGTTCTATATTACTTGGCAAGGGAACCTATGTATAGTATCTAGTTCTAATAATGTAAGTTATTATACATGAGTCTTCCCTGGTGCCTACCATTTGTCAAAAGAAAAAAAAAATTCCCAGAATTTTCCATCCAGATGAGCCATTACAGATAATTCTGTCAGTTGAAGTTCACACATCTGGAGGGTGCCAAAATTGGGGAAGGCTACTATAAATTGTATGGCATCATGCAATAAAATTCTCTTTTTCCTCTCCTCCTTCCATTTTCCTTTTCTCCATTCTTTCAAAAGACACTCGTAACATAGCCGGCTATTTTAGCCATATTCATTCAACCCAAACAACCAAGCTCAGATTAACACCAAGGAGTCCACCGATTCAGACCATTTATCTGAGCTTCAGTTCCTTTAGACCCCATTTGTTCTTCCTTAGCATAAGGCTTTTCAACCAGTGGTACGGGTACCACCTGTGGTACATTGGCACCTGGCAGGTGGTACGCGACCATCCTAGAAAAGTGGTAGCGGGTGAGGGGAATGAGCTGAACCGGTGGCAGCACCGCACAAGCCTGAGTGAGAGATGGCTGGAGCTGCAGGGCTGTCAGGGCTCAGCGGAAGCGCCAGGATCAGCACCAGGCTCCAGCTGGAGCTCGTCGCTGATCCTGGCACTTCTGCTGAGCCCAGAAGAAGCGCCGATCAGCTGGAATGTTGCAGCATCTCCAGGGTCTTGTGATTTACATTCAGATGCTTGGCAACTGATTCATATTTATGACGGTCACAGTGTCCCAGGGTCATGTGAAGTGACCAAAACCTGCTGCAACCACCCCGCAGACGGGGGGAATAAAATCCAAACCCCCACCCCCGCTGCCAATCCTCAACAGAAATGCTCACAACAATGAGGAGGAAGAGCGCCACCAGGTGGGCAGGCAGGTATCTTGCTCGGCTGTGGCTTGGGGGCCACTTTTTCAGTGCCATTGTAACTTCGAACAGTCACTAAGTGAACTGTTGTAAGTCGAAGACTACCTGTACTTCATCACTCCCCCCCCTTTTTTTTGGTCAAGTTTTTGACACCTTGCTAGGTGACTGGTGGTGCTCGGATGTTGCCATATCCTAAAAGTGGTGCAATGGGTGAAAAGGTTGAAAAGCCCTGCCTTAGCATGTAAAATGCTGGAATAGTTTAAGGCACCCATATAAGTCTGTGCTTGTACACCAGCATATTTCCCAATTTTCTTCAAACAAAAAGGGATGTCAGAAATAGCAGTTCCCATCTCTGATGCGGACTATGAGCAGAACTTCTTTTTTTGAGGATTACCACTATAACACCCTTTATCACACCAAAGCATGCAAGTCCTTGAAGCTAATTTGGATTTTTAAAAACTTATACCTTTCTTTTAATAGATGGAATATATACTGCTGGGTACCTAGAACTGAATAAATATATAACAAATATATAACTTTCGTTTACTCAATTCACGTTTTGCTCACTTTTCACTATTACTTCTAACACAATATTCACCAACGAAATACAAAAGTTTGGCTCATGTGCCCTTACTAGCAACAGCAGCAGCTTCAAAAGTAACAGCTTAATAGCCCCCCACATAGCTATCAAATGATTGATAGACTTGATCAGATTCTCTTCTTTTACGTACCACTCGACAATCCATGTGTATATTTAATGGTGCAATGTGAAGTTTCACCTTAAGAATGTGATTTGTGAGTTAGTTTCTAATCTTATCTCAGCCATACCCAGTTCCAACCTTACCTTATCACCGCTTAGCAATTTTAAGGAGGTAATTATTCCACAAGTTTCCATCTGAAATACAAGGGTAATATACTTGCCTTCCCAATGTATTCTAGAATAATTTTGCAATAAGCAAAACAGTCTGAGCTCTCTGTAAATACAACTGTGAATATTTAATACACACAAAAATTTCGTATCCAGCGCTGAATCTGACAAAAATATACAGGCTGTCTTTGTTTAGTGATCACAATCGGGACCAGCAACTCTGTTGTGAAGCAGTGAAACTGCAACTGCCCTTACGATCTAAAACTGCTTTACAGACCCGTGAAGGTCATAAATGTGAGCATTGATTGAAAGTTGTTTTTTTTCCCCCATCACTGTTGCAATGACAACTACCTGTTCTACTGTAGCTCTCAACATTTGTGACTAAAAGTTTGAAAATATATGGAGATGCTTTGGGAAAAACTTGGCACACACCCACAACCCGTTTGTGGGGATGGTGGCTTTTTCATGCTAAAACACTGTGACAGGTGAGCGACCAGCTGGTGGAAATCAACGGGGAGTCCACAGCAGGAATGACGCATGCTCAGGCGGTGGAACACATCCGCAGTGGTGGGAGCCGAATACGACTGGTGCTGAAGAGGGGCAATGGATTCATTCCTGACTATGGTACGTCCGTGCCTCTCCTGGCCTCGCCTGCTCTCTTCCCTTCTTTAAATAAGAAATCATCTGCTTTGCGCTAAATATCCTGCTAATGCAGGGGTTGGGGGACTGTGGCCTTTCTATGACTTGTGGACTTCAACTTCCAGAATTCCTGAGTTGAAGTCCACAACTCATAAAGGGGCCATCGTTCCTCACCTTTGTGCTAATGCAACAGATGAACAAGGCGTAGGTTCCAGTCCAGAGAGGTTGACCTACAATGTCCCTTTTTCGACCTTATTCATTATTGAATGGCAGGATATTCTGGTGATTCTTAACTCCAGAAATAAGCAGAGGGAGAAGAGGTTATTAGCCTATCTGACTTAAGAGAGGAGTAATCTAGAGCAACAGGTCATGCAATTAGTGTCTCCCTCCCAAAAGCCTCTTTAGCTGCCTCTTTCCTTTGAAGGACCTTTGCAGGAGCAGATTTTGGGTCTTCAATATTCACCCCTCTCTTCTCTTCTTTTTTTCTTTCCTGCCCCGTTGCCCTTCGTATGTCCAACCCTCCATGCACTAACCCCACCCGCACATGATACTGTCTGATTCCCTCTTCCCACCTAATCTGTGCCAACTTCATCTTAACCTTTCTGGTCTGTGATTGGCTTCATACCACCCCCCTGCCTTCCTGATCTGTGCTGGCCTTGTGATTTTCCTGCCACTTCCTCACCCCCCCACCCCCCCAAAGTCTCTATCTGTCTCCGCCCCACAGGGCAGCTGCTGGCCAGCCTGGCTCTCTGCGTGACCAACTCCCCCCGGGGGGAGCCCTGCTTCTGCCTCGTGGGACGGGTCGAACATAAATGGTGGGTGCCCAGCCCCCCCCCCCGTGGGACCAACCCTACCACTCCGCCACTCCCCATCTCTTCCTTGGTTTCCTAGGGAATCACATCTAAACTCTTTCTGTAGGGGAAGATGATCCTATTGAAGCCAGCCCTCATTCCCCTGATTCCCTTCCCCCATTTAATATCTGCCCTTAGTCTCCCCGATTCCTTTCCTTAGCTTTATCCCAAAGAAACTTACTCCCAACGCTTGTGTATTCTACAATTCTGCATAGCAATAGAAAAGGAGCAATAAGCCACTCGAGAAGACAGATGTGATATTTTTAGGCAGCGGACTTCATTTGGAAGAGCGTGCATTGCAGTCTGATTAAACTTATTTCCCCTCTTTCCAGACAGAGCTTTAAAAACACCAGCTTTTTATGTTAGCAACAAAAGCTGCAATGCTGATTAGCGATGTTAAAAAAAACCAAACATGATTGCTCAGGCTTCTGTGCCGAAGTCAATTTTTAGAATAAATTTACCATCAGTTCTAGTGTTTGCTTGCTTTTAAAGCAACTTTCTAGTCATTAGAATTGGGGCGATCAGATTTACCAGGTTTAGGGCAAATAGTAGATAACATCTTCAAAAATAAAGGATAGGATTTGAAGAAGCTAGGACAACAGGGCCCTGCATTAAAGATTGATCAATAGAAACAATTAAGCTTTTTTTTTTTGTAATGCAGAAGTTTGATATTTTATACTGTGCCCCATAGCTATCATTGCTTGTAATTACGCCCTCATTTTCAATTTTTTCACTGGTTTATTTGGAATTCATTTTCCATGTATTAGTATGTTATGAAATATAATCACATTTCCTCACACACACTAAAATGCGCCATGCCCGTTAAGAACCTCAGTTTCTAGAAATCTCTCTGCAACCCATCTAAAGCAGACATGATCTGACAAGAGATCTGTGTTGGCTCCCCAAGGCAGACATTTGGTAGAACGTTATTTATAGTGCCCTTCTGATGTGCCAAGGACCAGAAGGCAGCTGTGATTCTTTGACATATCCTTCCTGGGCCCTTTGACATATTGCCCACTATCATAGTTGAATGAATCTCTTTAAATTGACCAGGGAAATCATTTCCAAAGATCAAATTCCGATCCTGACAGAATTAACCTATGGGTTTTCTAGAGACAAATATTCTGGAAATCAGAGAGCAAATGGCCTCTTGGAATAACCCAGGAAGCAGTTGTTCCTCCTGAAAGTTCAGAGGAAGGGTATTCCTTAGCAACATCTTGAATAGTCTAGACTTGTAAATAGTAGATATGGTTGCCAACCACTGAACATTTGAGTCTATTTGTTCGGCCAATAAACTATATCAGGGGTAGTCAACCTTGGCTCTTTTATGACTCGTGGACTTCAACTCCCAGAATTCCTGAGCCAGCTGTGCTGGCTCAGGAATTCTGGGAGTTGAAGTCCACGAGTCATAAAAGAGCCAAAGTTGACTACCCCTGAACTATATTCTGCCAGAAAAGTAATCCTGAGGTGCCTAAGAATCTAGCAAAGTCCAGATTTTGCCCTGGCTTCACCCTACCAATAGTTCTCTACCAATAGCTGCTTACCCTGGTTCAACTTTTATTTGGTCTTGACTAGAATGTCACTATAATCTAATTATCAACCAATACTTAAGAGAGTAGAGAGCTTACAGTAGCATTTGGTTCTTTGAGGCCTGTCCTATCCGCTCTTTCTTCAAACCAAATCTCTTTTGTTCTACTCACTGGTCTCCTGTTTTTTTTCCTAGATCGTGCGTTCAGCCAGAGCTCCATCAAGACGCAGCAGGTGCTGGAGGCTGAGGACAAAGCCAGGCACCGGCACAGGAAATCAAACCGGTCCGTGGTCCCCCAGTATGTGGAACAGAACCTCGGCGATGGAGATGACAGAGAGGCAGCGCTCTGCAACATCAGGCAGCAGCTCCCCAAACCCCACCAGTCTGGCCAATTGCACCAGACCTCCAGCAAGGCTCAGGGAGAGGAAGAGGAGGACAGAGAACAGGGCTGGAGGCCTCATAAGCAGGGAACGAATGGGGAGAGTGACAGCCACAAGCTACTTTCTCCCCGGCCTAGCAGGAAATTGCGGTCAGACTTGGTCCCTGGGCCTTGGCTAGTACCCAGTAAGGAGCGACTGTCCAGGGCCCTCTGGGGGGTCTGTATGGGCCAAGGAGAGGAAGAAGTACAAAAGGGCAATCCAGGGAGAGGGAAGGGCATGGAGGTCAAGAGACGGAGTTAAGCCAAGCGACGTTGGGCTCAGTACAATCATGTTAAGAACTACACCGTGCCTGGCAGCGATTAGTGGCACTGGCCATCTCCGTTTGGGTTAGGCCATATTCTCCTTTCCAGGGTTTGTTTTTGTTCAGAGTCTTCTCCTCCACTCACACTATGCAAAGGCGTTTTTTCATTTTGCTCTCCCCATCCCATTTCCTCACAACCGCACTATGCAACGATAGCTTTCAGAAGCCACTTCGTGCAGTTCTCCTGGAATTGGGCAGCGGAATTTTCTATTCTCTGGCCGCCATTCCCTTTTCCCAAGAACTGTGATGGTGTTTCCATGGCTACAATTTGCAACCCTTCGCAGTCTGCAGCTTTCTGATGCAGTGCTTTTGAAACGACATTGGTAGAAACCCTGGGCTCCTGAGGTTCATCAGGTGTTTCTCCAATGAGGAGACCGCTATTAGCAGGCGAGTTACCTGCGGAGCAGTTTATTGCTCATTTTGCTCTGCCCAAGGTGGATTTTGGAATGTCTGCAGAATATTCTGCAGCCTACAGGGATTCCAAGGTCCAGTTCAGTGAATTTGCATGGAGCTGGGCTTAAGAGTTACTCTATCCTACAAACATGCCCTAGATTCACCTGTAACAGCTTTCTGGAGGGAAACTTGAGTAGGTGGGTATCCCAAAGATACTTTTTCACGAGGTAACTGGGCTTTCTTGCTTTTCTTTGAAGTAGGTGGGTATTTTGTACGAATTTTGCTGCTGCGTATTAAGTTTCCACTGATTAATCATTTTCTGATTTCTCAGGAAGTCTGTGGAGCAGCCTTACCTAGCCTGGGATTTTCCAAATGTGTGTCAGAACATGAGAATTCCTAATGGTGGGGAGTTCTGGAAGTACAAACCTTTAAACATCTAGAGGGCACCAGTAAAGGAAGGCTGTTCAGGTGTCCTTCCCTCCCTCTCTTACCTTTCATGACCATGCAGTAGAGGGATTGCTGCTGCTGCCACCACCACCATCCATCCACCCGCCCTCTCTCCATCCGATAGAGCACAATTACTCTTTTTCCTGCGGTGGCCCGCGATCCTCTTTGTCCGTTCTGCTCCCCTGGTCACTCAAGCTGTGAACTACATAGGCTGGGTTAACTTTTTCTCCTCAGCCACCCAGAAGGCAGTTACGTTCTCTACTCTGCTAGAGACAGCCATAGCCAATGAATGAGCATGAAACCGCCTGTGTGCATAAAAGCGAACTTTGTGTGTTGGAGGGGATTCCTATCCGCCTGTGCCCCTCTGGTTCGATTGCCAGCCAGCAGGCAGTTTCAGCATGCCTCAGCCAGTCGCAGGTGCACCATGGGCCCATTAGTCAGCACGGTTTGTTTGGCTTCTGTGTTGTGCGTTTCCATGCTGAAGAAGCATAGAGGTGTAGAGTTTCTCTTGGCAAAGGATTGTGGCAAGAGGAAGTTAGATAAAGCATCTCTAACATCTCCCGAACAGGAAGTGCAGTGTCAGTAAAAGCAAGAAAAAAAAAGTTTGATCTAAATTACTTGATTGACAATCCTTTGCTTCTCATCAGCTCCATTGTTCACCACTCAGTTCCTTCCCTTGAGGTAGAAGACTCATCACAGCATACTGGGGAGGTTGGATGTTGGCCCAAGCTTTAGACATGAAGGCATACAATTTTGCCTTGTGCTCTCTCTCTCTCTCTCGGGACGTGGGAGATATCATGTGCATTGCATGTAGCGTGCAAACATGATCCAATGTGAAATGTGCATGTATCTGCAAGATGCATATAGATGAACATTTGGCTGGGCTTGTGCTTCACAAAGTTCAGGAATCACTCATGGGTACATGCAGATCCATGTTGCTTTGCATGCCAAAGCCATGATGCATCTAAGAACACAATTGAATTGCATTCAGAAGGCACACCATGCAAGGTTTCAGAAGCTAGCTATCGTGCAATACTGCCACCCACATTTCCTGTGCAAAGAAATGCTAGATTACAAATCTGGATGGAACCCACATCCCTCAAGCCCAGTAGGGTCTGATTCTGTGGTGCATTTGCAGAAATTGGCTGTTTTAGTGAATGACGAGTCTGAAATTCACCCACAGAGTCAAGTAACAAACAACATGGGCTTGGTGGCCCATCCTTAGAAGATCTTCTGGAATGAAACATTGAAGCTGGTTCTTCTGCTGGTTGTAGACACACAAGTGACTTGACAGGGTCAAACAGGGTCAGGGTTTCTAACTCTGCAGGTGCCTTTTTGGCTTTTTAACTGGAGATGGAAAGATAGTGAGGAAGCAGCTTTAGTGCAGTGCAGTTATGGAAAGCAAATTATTTTTTAAAAGTAAATCTTATAATAATTATTATACATTAAAAGATTCTGATTTTTAAAAATGCTTTTGTTGGCTTTTGCTTCTAGAAACTGTATATTCTGAATCAGCAAACATTCTTTTTAAGGTTTGAAAATCAGTACTTGCTTCTAGTGAACTTGTTGTAGCATGGCCTGGATAAGATGTCCTGCACAGACGAAAAGGAAATATAATTCTTTGGTATTCAGTCAACTAATGGGAACAGATGCATCCGTGTTGGCACAAATGATCCTGCTGCACGTGGGAATGTGCATCTGCATTAATTACGTTTGCAGAAAGCCATTTTGCTGCACAGGTTTCTGGATGATTCAGGTTGACTGGGATTCCTATGCACACAAGCATCCTATCTGGATGTCTACTGTGTTAATTTTTCTGCTCGATGAAAACCAACCCATAACGAAGTTTGGATTCATTCTATATATTGAGGTAAGCATTTTCCAAGATTCTGCACTATCATAGTGTAAAAATATACAGCATCTTGCTACTACCAGTTCTATTTTAAAGAAGTACAGCCCTTGAAACTGTGAAATGGGCCCTTCCAAAGTCTTGACACAAAATCTAGGCAGCAGAACTGGTACAGATGCATCCTGAAGATTTGCCTCTATCCCTGTACAGTGAAACCTACCTGGTCAAGATGCTGGTATGCTCTCACAGCTTTGGAGATTGACCTTTAGCTCACAGCCCAGCTGCAAGGTCTAAAAATCAAGTTATATACATAGGGCTAACACAGGTTCTTCTTTCCTTTGCTGCCCTAGATAAAAGAGTTTCCTTCCTCCGGGAGTATGCATATGCAATTATTAACTTAGCTTTCAGTGGCTAGCAGTTGGCAGAGGTTTTTTTTCTTCCTGACCCCGTGGGAAACACTTGTGTCTTCTTGGGATCCTCCCCTTTTGCTGCAGAACCCAGTGCCTTGGGTAGTCCATGGGGGGAATGAAGGCTCTGGGTATTTATTCACTGGAATAGAAGGAGACTTAACCAGAGGAAAAAGCTTCCAATATACCTCCATGCACCTCTCAAAACAGAAACAACATTTCTCCAGGATGTTTGCTTAAGTCATAAAAATGTGGAAACCATGACAGTTGCTTCATACGTTTCGGTAGGCGGACCTTCTAGAATGAAATCAACATGTGAGGTGCCAGTAAAGTGAGCAACCACAATTTCCTGAGAAGGCATAATTTGGAAGGGTCTTCCCAGAGCCTAAAGTGATTCCACTGATTTGAGTTTTGAATAATCTTATTACTTTAGGACAGCTTTGCCCAAATTGCTGTTCCTTAGATGTAATGGAATGCAAGCTTTATGTTGCCTAGCCAGCAGCTGGTATATTCCACCAACAGTAAATCTCCTTATGAAAACAGTCAATCTGCTATTTCAAGCCCCAATGCTGGTGGATTTGTCATGGGGAAAGCCTTCAGCCTACATCACAGATGGTTCATCCAGCATAGATTTACATGAAGGGTGGTGGGTAATGTGTACATTTCAGGAAACTGATACAAGAAAGGAGAATTTCTGAAAGGGAGCTAAAGGGATGGATACAGTTCTACTGCCATCGTTCTTTGCCTTTTTAAGAAGGCTGCAGAGTAAATGGTCCCAACAGGTGACATCATCTGGCTGTTTTTGCCTAGTAGTAGCCTTGTGGGAAATCCAAATAAGAACCACAACAATGAACACCGGCTCTTATCTTTTTTCGTAAGGTTACTTTAACAGAATCTTGTTAGTCTAAAAGTATTTTCCCCTCTCTGGAAAATTAGGGAGGGTCCCTTCTGAAATGCTTCCCACGCTCCTTTTCCTTCTGGGGACTGAGATACCTTTTGCATCACTTCCTCCTGTCTCCCAAGGCCATTCCCACAAACCCTCACACTTCGGCCCTGTTTAATATTGGGATAGAGGTACAATCAAAACTCTCAAGGCTGAAAATTAAACTGGGAAGTTAAAAGCATCTCGGAAGGTGATGCTCAATCACTACGATAATGATTCAAGAGAACTCTGGATTTCCAAGAACTGAGCTGAAGTGAATGGAGGATTTATCTTACACTGTAAATCAGTGGTTCTCAACCTTTTTAATGCCGTGACCCCAAACCGGTCGTAAGTCGAGGACTAAACCGGTCATAAGTCGAGGACTAAACCGGTCGTAAGTCGAGGACTACCCAACCCGTCATAAGTCGAGGACTTTCCCTGCCTGGGAGCACCGCGCATGCGTGGTTCCGCCCCCTGCGCTGGCTGAGGCGTAGCTGGCAAGCGGCAGAGACGGAGCAGGCCGACCACCAGCTGGCCCAGTTCAAGGGAGGTAAGGCACCCGCCGGAAAAGGGGAAAAAAAATGGCGGACAGCCTTGCTTGGCGACCCCCGTGAAATGGTTGATCGACCCCAAATGGGGTCGCGACCCATAGGTTGAGAACCGCTGCTGTAAATGATAAAACAATGTTCCCAATTAAACATTGTTGCTTGGACTTCAAATGATTATATTCAAAATATGATAGGAAGGAATATAATAGGGAAATTTAACCCATTTTAAAGAAAGATACATTATTGAATTAATTTAATCAACACCTTTTAACTAATTCAAGTATCAGTCCATTAATCTGTGGAGACTTCATTTAACTGGACATGTGAGACAAGAGTTATGATCCCCATATTTATTGTAGGGTTTTTTGTCACACGTATCTACAGCTCTATGGTCTACTAATCCAAAATATATTTGTCTTACTGAGTTGAACAGATTCTGATCTGATCAAAACGTGCCCAACTAAGCTAATGTAGGCTCTGGAATTTTATAGTTCAATCATTTTTGCCACATGCTGTATGAATCAGGTTGACGTATTAAGGTTGCCCTTTGCTGCTTTCCAGGCTATATTAACATAGCTATTTTATTTGGGAACTCAGGTTTAAGCCAAAAATGGGCACAGACGTTAAGTCATTTTGAGCCTGCTGCGACTTACAAAACAGAACAGGACAGGATATAACCAACACATGGTGTAGTGAAAAAAGTATATATACTAAAGATACCTGTATACCAAACACAAACAGTTCACTGTTCTTTGAAAAGTATTTAAAAAGAGAAACTCTGTTTTTCCAAGAGTCCAATTTAGGCCACCAGTGCTACTCTCTAACAGCTGGGCTGGACCCAGAAAGTTAAAAGTTGGAGGATTCAACTTTCTCTTCCCAAAGCCCTCTACATCTATGTACCTCCTGTCTTAGGGCTGTTTTTACCATGAATTTGATGCCATCAAAACACGCTCAATTCCCAGACTGCTTTGACAAATGCTCATCATCCTGGCTTTTCTCCAGCAATAATCCACAGCACTTTTAAGGACAGTCTAGTAATCTCTTTGATCCTGTCCAAAGCCTGTAAATTACTGTTGAAAGCTGTGGGTGAGTTGCAAATAAATACTGCTGGCATGCCAGGAGCTACAGGACTCTGATACAGAATTAACAGACCAGCTGCTCTTGGGAGGACATCTACCTGGAGATCATTTGTCCCCTTAGGCACTGCTTCACCATTTGCAGTTGGAGGAAATACTGCAAAAGACACTACATTTCAAAAGTGCTGTCCTCCTTCAAAGGAAGTGAAACCTTTGTCAGCTGGCCTATGACTATTCAAGGGTTCATGGCAGTGATGGCTGGCATATGCAGCAATTAATAAACGGAGTTTCTACAAAATCTTGAACTACCAACTAGCCAATTATACTGCAATTCATCATACTGACATATCTGGTGGGGATTTTATAGGATTCTGGAGAAGTCCAGGAAATGCTGTTAGCTGAATAAATCTGGCTTCTGTTGACCATGGGTAAGTATGCTATGAGAACCCAACGCGCTGCGTGGTTTTTCAATTGTACTTTGGAAGTGATTACTAACTGTAACTGTACATTTTACAAAAAGGAAAAAAAACTTACTGAAACTAGGTTACTTTTTGAGTAATTTCTCATCTCGACAACCCTCCTCCATTTTCTTTGTGATCTATTTTTGTTGTTGTTGTTCCTCTGGTGCCAATCATTCTCTTTCCCCCTTCTCCTATGCTCACTCAGCAGACTTTTGGGGGACTGCCTGCCAGCCAAGGGCTACTCAACTTCCCTTATCTTTTTATGTCAAAGATGGGGAAGCTGTGGCCCTTTAAAGGTTTCTGCTTTACAACAGGCCAATGTGATTTTTAGAGTTGTGGTTCAGTAGCAGCAGGAGAGGTGCAGGTTCCCTGGTCTATACCTTCTCTGTGGCTTCCTTTCCTCTTTGCAGAAACATTTCCATATAGAAAACTATATGAAAACTCTTCTGCCTCTCTTCTTTGCAAGTGACATTCAGTCCCATCCCAATGCGCCACTTCCATTTCCGATTGGAGACATCTCATGACTATCTTTTAGAGGTATCCCAACTCAATCCTTGAAAAGGGAGGCTGTCTGTTAAATGCAGTTGACAGTGATAATCAGAGAGAGAAGTTGCTAGATTAAATCCATCCCCAAAACCCACAGATTGCTGAGATCAGAGTGGACACCTTAGGGGAAGGCCAGCCTTTACCATTAGACAAGGTAGCTTGCCTCAGGCAGCAAATTTGGAAGTGAGGACAGCAATTTAGTTATTTAGCATATTGGGGAGATCTTCTGTCTCCAGCACTAAATTTGGCAGCTTTAAAGGAGTCAGATTATTCACCCTAAATTGGAAGGAATTATATCTGAAATCTGCAGGCAGAAAGCAAGTTAATATTGCTTCTAATATCATAGCTCACATGCTGTGTCATTTACTTTTGGCAATTAGGTGCAAATTAGACTAGAAACCTGCCAGTCTTTTTTTACAATATAGCTAAGCCCAGCTTCATTATATTTATATTTTCACCCTTCCAGTTTGGCTGTATAAATTAGCCCTTGAAGATTCAAGAGAAAAACAAGAGTTTCCTCTAGTAACTTTTTCTATACTTAGATATTTTAAAGCTCATGTACCTTCTCTCCGTGCTGTTGTAGTTTCGTTTCCTTTGCAATTGGCAAGCTGGAACATGCCTTGCATTCTGCTCTTGTTTCAATCGAACCTCAGCAAGTATGTTGGGAGCCACCTGCAATCCCGGGATGTCAATCCAGGTTTCTTTGCCAATAAGCTACAGAACCCAGCAGACCTTCTGAAGATGTTGGATGATGATGCTATCATTTCCAGCCAGCATGCTGGCTGGGAATGAACGAGTAGTCCAGAGCATCTGGAGTACTTTAGGACGGAAAAAAAAACAGAAAGAGGGAACCCTTTCCATTCCTTTTTATTTCCGTTCAGACAGTTAAGACTGCAGAGAGAATACTTGCAACCAGCCTGCCTTCACAATGGAAGATCTGTATTTTGCACAAGTCAGAAGAAGGGCTGAGAAAATATCTAAAGACCCCTCACGTCTTGGACATAAAGTGTCCTTTCTTTGGGACGGCACTACAGGGCAGTGCATGCCAAAAGAAGTAGTCAAAGGGGGAGTTTTTTTCCTAGTGCCAGCTGTCTGCTGAACACCTAATTCTCATGTAGTCATGACTGTAGTATTATCACTTCTCTTTCTTATCTTCTTTATTCCACCCTTTCATTAGTGTGATGATGATGATGGTGATTCTGTTGCTTTGCATGTACTCCTAGAGCTACTGCATCAGAGACAAATTCCTTATGTGCCTAATCACACTTGAACAATAAAGCTATTCTATTCTATTCTATTCTATTCTATTCTATTCTATTCTATTCTATTCCATTCCATTCTATTCTATTCTATTTTCATTCCAATATTCTATTCTATTCTATTCTATTCTATTCTATTCTATTCTATTCTATTCTATTCTATTCTATTCTATTCTCTATATTTTATATTCTATTTTCTGTATTCTATATTCTATTCCTATCTTATCCTTCTAATTTCTTGGCCCTTGACATTGTGAGAACAAGAGCAACAGGTGCAAATAAGCCCAGTTACTAGCATGAATTCCAGGTTAATATAAGAGGCAAGGATGTAACAAATTGCACATAAAATAATAATTTCTTTAATTTAAAAGCCTTTTCCCCTAGTCTAGAAGTGCCAAATCTGGGGGGGAGGGTTGAGGATTTTTTTTTTTAAGTATGATAAACTCAGAGCATCACTCTATTTGTTTCAGGACAACTCCTGGCTTATTTGACTATGCTGAAGGCTATATGAAAAGGATGGGAGCAATTCATGGAAAAAACATAGTTTTACAAGACTGTGTTAAGTGTGAAAGCTACATAAAACTTTGGTGTATAGACTAAAGCAATGAACAGACACCATGCTGTTATTTGCAAACTTTACAACCCAGAAGTCTCCCACACTACAAATTATTTAATTCTTGCACAGATGTCCCCTTGGGCAGTTTTTTCAACCAGCCACTACATCTATACTTTTAATGCAGGTGTTGCATGCATTCCTATGCCATGATCTTACTCCCTAGAAACATGCATAGGCATATCACCTCACAAATTATTGTGGCTAACCACATCTACCGGTAGGCTATCAGTGTTGGGACATCACTAGAGGGCAGAAAAGAAATACAGAAAACCTGGTTCCTTGCTGCCATCTTGTGGTCATCCAAATGTTTGTTAGCCGAAATCTGGTGCTATACAGTAGTCCAAGAGAGGATCAAAATCAAACAAAATGCCAGATTTGGTGTCCTCTCTTTGATGGTGAAGAAAAACTGGCATATACTTTATAGCAGTGTTTCTCAACTTTGGCAGACTAAAGATGTATGGACTTCAACTCCTAGAATTCCCCAGCTAGCACAGCTGGCTGGGGAATTCTGGGAGTTGAAGTCCATACATCTTCCAGCAGCAAAGGTTAAGAAACACTGCTTTATAGACAAGTAGCTTCCGGAAAAATAGTGGACCTTTCTTTTTATTTCAGAGAATGTGCTTCAGAGTTTAAAATTCTGCTTCAATTGCTATCCATTTCTCTGTTCCTGCTCATCTGATTATTCTTAAGAACAGCTAAATACACAGAGATTAAGCAGCTGGCGGTTTTCCTGGCCTGAAGATACAATTGTATGGAAAAGTCTGCCTGTATAATGTAAGTGTCTCAGGAGGCTGTTAAAAGCACATTAGAAAAGATAGCCCTTAAATGGACAATAGGGCAAGAGGAAGGCTTGACAAAACCCACACCAAAGGACTACATCAATCTTTCCCAATAGATGAATTCCACTGGGACTTCTCTAATCCCTTGACTGTTGGTGTGTTGTTTTTTTTAAAAATAACAATAATTACAAGCTGACAAACTAGTGTTTGTTTTGCTTCTGCCACAGACAATTAGTCAAACTGGCTGCAATCTAATACTGAAATCAAATCACTTTTAAAAAGACACTTAATTCTGTGTGGCGTAGCAGTCCTTCTTCCTAGCTGCAACTTGAGGAGCAAAGGCTGAACAGAGGCAAGGCTCCGAGTTAGGGTTTTCCTGGATCCTAGGATTCAGTGGAGAAGCTTTATTCAATGCTGCTGTCCTGCACAATCTCCTTCCAAGGAAACTTGCACAACCTTCACAAATGGGTGATGCAAAAACCGTCTTTTCAGAAGCCGCATACTGCTTTCAGTTTGCAGTCTGAGGACAGAAAGTTAAGAAGCCAATTGTCAAACTGGATTTTAAATACCGCCAGGCAGAAGTCTCGATCAAGGCCCGTTATCTATATTAAACAGCAAGAACCTGACACCTAGAAAAATATATCCTCCCATCGTCAAATAACATCAGTATCTGCCAACAGGCAGTTGCCAAAGGTACTGTTATAGTAGCTAATTATAATATTGACAACCATAGCACACTACAAAAAACCTACATATGATCATGTTACATCCACTCTGCTTTCCTAAACTTTTGAGTTACTGTATGTCAATATATGCATCCTATCAAACATTGGTAATTTCTCAAATAATGTTTACTTTCCCAAAAAAAAATTCAGATGGTTGGTTTAAAAAAAAACCAACACCTTGCTGTGATAGGGCAAAGGAAACAGACCAGGGAGAATGGTGCTGCAGGCAAGCAGAGGAAAGGCAGGGTGGGGTGGAGGAAGAGCTGTTAGAGAGGAGAGCCAAGATAGAAGTCGCTGCCAATCCCTCCTGTATAGGGTGGCATCCGAGCACTGGGAACTTGGACCTTTGGGCAGCAATAACACTTTTCAAAAGCTTTCAGCCAAACGTAGTGTAGTGAGGTTTCTAGGAAGGAGCATATAGAATTGACAGCCAGACTCAAAGAAGTTCCACTTTTGTGGAGACGCTTTAAATGAGGGATGTTCTACCTTGGCAACTTTAAGATTCCTGGACTTCAACTCCCAGAATTCCCCCGACAGCATGGCTGATTGGGGAATTCTGGGAGTTGAAGTCCACAAATCTTAACAGTTGCCAAGGTTGGACACCCCTGCTTTTAATAGAGTTCTCCCTCTTTCCAGTCGGTCAAACGGAGGGGAAGTCTTCAAGTAACCAAATTCCCATATCTCAGTCCCAAACATGGCTGTCTTTTTCTTGATTTACTTGCACTGAATCAATTTTCCTTCTTCTTACATTTTCCATGATATATTGCCTGCTGGATGTTGTTGAAGCAAAAATCCCATCAGCCCCAGCTGGCATGGCCAAAAGTGAGATCTGGAAAATGTAATTTATCGATATCCTAAAGAATACACAATGTGGATCTATTTTAAATTGTATTTTGTAAATATCCCATATTATCCATTCCTTACATGTAGATTTTCCAAATGTAATTTAGGTTCTTTCTCTTTTAAGGAGCAAACTCAGCATTATCAGTAGCTTACATTATCTGATTCCTAGGGAGCAGCTGACAGTTCAGACTTTCCCTAACAACACTGTACTGTATTGGGATGCAGGAAAACTTTCACAAATGCAGACTGACATTTTGTGGCAACAGATTAACTTTGTTACTATCTGCCAACTAGGCTGAGTAGTAACAATTAGTCCAAGATCATTCAGGGAGTATCAAGAAAACAGGATTTCTGACCATGATTTTCCTTCTCTGACCATAGCTTGAAGTGATAGTTGCTTTCTTATTTTTCCCCAAATTTGTTCTCATCTTTTTAATGCGGGTAGCCACATCTAGTTGATCTTGACAGATCTCAGAAAGTAAAACAAAGCTAGATGTGAATATTATTGGGCATATTGTGGATATTATTGGGGTGGGATGCTACCAAGTAGTTCCAGGTCTAGGATAGCTTAGGCTAGGCTGCAAAGTAGAAAACAATTCATACAAAAGCAATGGTAAATCATTTCAATTTTGCTGCTAGTAAAATGAAATTATCAAAGAACCTTTTATCTTGTTATCCTGTATTGGCCATTGTTTGAAATAGGAATAAACATGAAATTAATTAGATAAGCAGAGGAAACTGCCAGGACAGAAGGATCAGTTAACACAGTGAGGCTTTAAGCCATGAGAGGGTTTTGTAGAAGCAAGAGCTAATAGAGAATTCTGTTGGCTGAAGTTGGCAGGAAGGCCATCAAAATGTATTACAAACCCATGATAGGATGGAGAAGGGCCCACTCTGAACAGAAGGTGTGAATGCGCACAGAAACAAAGCTTGTCTTAATTCATAAGAGCTGTATGAGACGCACAGAAAGGCTTCATTCAGGGAGACTTTTATGGATAAAATCATAGCAGATGAGAAAGAAAAAACAGACATTCTAAAGACTCTTTCAGTCTGAGTCCTTAAGCTGTAGCTTGTTTAGTTAATGACTAAGTCCAACTCTGTCAATAGCTAAAGTTAAAAAAAACACAGCTAATTTTCTCTCTGGGATTCCTCCCCCACACCACAGCAGTGATCATAGGAAGATTCAGAAGTGTCTTACAAGGTCTGCTTTCCCAACGTAATAACTCATGAGTTGCTGAATATTTGACTTATTTGACTAAGCCACTGTATGACACAGGTCCAAGACATGATTCAAACAGCATCCCAAGCCACAAACAAGCCATACTGTGCAAATATAAAGTCAGGCCAATTTCACCACTAGTGATCAACAGCAACTTCCAGAGTAGATTTTCATTCCGCCCTACCTGGCAATCTCAGGTATTAAAACTGAAAACACAGGCAGTGCCACCAATCACAGCCCCACTCAGTTATCTTTCATATGGAGGAGGGTCTCCAAAGTTAAACTCAAGTTAACAAGTTTTGGTCAATGGTATGGTTCAGTTTGAATATGCATGCACGCACACACAAAATGCAAAAGGCTTCCACATACCAGTAAAATTTTATGTTAGCAGAATTTCTGTCTCACTGCCTTCCCAAAACTTGGTAGAAATCAAAATGCTTGACAGGACTGCTGTAAAGACAAATCCCAATTTCTTCACGGAATTTACAGAAAGCAAAAGAAAAGATGCTGGAATGAAAGGGAAGAGAAAGTCTCGTGTATGGCATCATGGACATAAGGACGACAAGTAAATAGTTAGCTGGTCAGGGGAAGGCTGGAGATACCTTGGCCAATGTGCATCCCTTAAACTGGGGCAGCATCTGTGGAATTTCAGCTTACCACTTGGTTAAATGCATAGACGTCCGGCCTGGAGAAAAAAGTTAGCAACATAAATTGCACATGGTTAGATACTCTCTTTTTTGTGGGATTAAAAGCAGGTGTTGAGTAATACACCTGTTGGACCAGACATGTCAAACTCGCGATGTCATGTGACGTTGCGCAACGTATCGGGACTGTTGTGCCATTGCCGGCAATGGGGTGGGCGCGCCTTCTGCGTGACACGTCCGGCCTGCGGGCCAGCAGTTTGACACCCCTGTGTTAGACGTTCCATCTGCATGTGCAGTTAACCTGTGCCTGTGGTGGGAAGCGGATCGGATGTGGAGTGGTCTCTCAAGGGAAGTAAATACACCTACAAAAAAAATTGGGACTTCGCAGCTAGCTCTCAACTGTACAGGTAGTCCTCGACTTACAACAGTTCATTTAATGACTGTTCAAAGTTACGACACTAAAAAAGTGACTTATGACCCTTTTTCACACTTACGACTATTGCAACATCCCAGTGGGCACGTGATCAAAATTCAGACGCTGGGCAACTGGCTCATATTTATGACATTTGCAGTGTCCCGGGGTCACGTCATCAGTTCCTGCAAACTTCTGACAAGCAGTCAACGGAGAAAACCAGATTCACATAACCACCGTGTTCCTAACTTAGGAACTGCAATGATTCACTTAACAACAGGAAAGGCCGTAAAAATGGGGCAAAATTCACTTAACAGATGTTTCACTTAGCCACAGAAATTTTGGGTTCAATTGGGGTCGTAAGTCAAGGACCACCTGTCCTCCGAAAGGGAGGCCCGCTGCAGTCCAGAGGAGGCCGCAGAAACCGCCGCTTTCGAAGGGAATGGCGGTCCTTCCAGCAACTCCGCGCCCACCGCCTCCTTCCTGCCTCGGTTGCTTTCCCCCCCCCCCCCCCCACTGCTGAGTGCCAGCCCGCCTTCCCGTCTCCCGGCTGCCCTTAAAGGAACAGCGACTGTTAAGAACCACCCGAGCCGTGCCCAGCTCGGCAGCCACACCTCGCCCACAGGCTTCCCCGCCCTCGCTCGCCCAGCTCCGCGAATCCGCGCCTGACGGGAGGCTGCTTTGCAGAGCAGTCGGGCGGCAAAGGGAGAGCAAGTCGACGTTTCCCCCCTTCGAAAGAGGGGCATCCCGCCGTTGCCATGGAGTCGTCCAATTCCTCCAAGGGGTGCATGGAACAATTTTCCAGCTTCGTCCGCTCCCGAAGGGGAATGTTATTCGTCATAGAAATAGTAAGAGGGGAACGGAGAGGGGGGGGGNGGGGGGGGGGGGGGGGGGGGGGACCGGGTGGGTTTTCGCTCCCCTCGGGGAGGAGGGCGGTGGCGCTTCTTTACCCTTAGCGCATGGAAATAGCAATGGCACTAAAGTCTTTATACACCGCCTCAAGAGTGCTTCTTTGCAGCCTTCTCTGAGACGGTTTACACTTTACAGAGTCAGCATATTGCTCTCCCCCCCAAAAAAATCTGGGTCCTAAAAAGGTCGTTTTTATTTATGTATGTGTGTATCCCCCCCCCCCAGTTACGTCTTCCAGCTGCGGGGCTTCTCAGGTAATAACCGAGGAGGAAGCGGTTAAAAAAGCAAAGTGACGCGAACCCCTCGCGTTAAGACAGCCATTTGCTGTCCCACACAGAGACCCTTTCTCTTTCCCCCCCCCCACCGAAAATCGCGAGGTCCAAAGCTGTTGTTCAGGAGCGGCTTTTTTGGCCGCGCGGCCCCTTTCTGCTTCGTCGGCAACAAGGGGAGGCGGGAAAGTTTCTTCCAGGCGCCCAGAGAGAAGAATCTCATTTAGGGATGCCCTCAGTGGAACATTTGGCGTTTTTGCTTCCTTCTCCAAAAATAATAATAATAAAAAGGTTTTCCCTTAAGGTGGGAAAAAAAACAAAACCCGAAGCTACGGTAGAAGCAGCTGCGCCGGGCGTGCTTTTTGGTCAGGAGCCGCTCCTGGGGAAGCTCCCCGCCGCGTGGAGCAGGGGAACTGAGGGGGAAAGAGGGGTTTGCTTTTCTTCCACCCGGAACTTCCAAGCTCTTGTCAAATTTTGTTTACCATGAGGGCCGCGGGGCTTGGTTGGGCCTTTGAAAACTCCGGAGCCGAGCGGGAAACGCCCAAGCGCGAGAGAAGGGGACGTTTACCGAGGGCAGGATTAAGAGGGCGGGGCTGGAAGCGGCGGAGGGGATGGGGGTATGTAAACTAGAGGAAGGAGAAGCGCAACGGGCCGGAGCGAAGCAGAAAGCCGGGAATGGGCGCGGAGAGCGGTTCCTCCCACAGCCTCCCCCGCACGCCTGGAGAGTTCCCCGTATTTCGGGTTCTCCCTTCCCTCCCCCCTCGCTGTGTGTCGATCAGTTCGTCCCCCCCCCCTTCTCGACCGGTTTCAATTTGAATACAGGCGTCTCCGGGATGCTTTCCATGGGATTTACCAGCAAACCGACGGGGCCAGCCCGGTTCCTTTCCGGCTGGATTGCGTTTCCAACTACACACGGCAGTTGCAATCCAGCATATCTCGAAAAGTGTCGGATTGGTGAAAGGAGGTGTGGTGGGGGGGGGGAATGTGTTGCGCGGCGGGCGTTCGCACCACCGCCCTTCCTAGAGTCCTGGAGTCTTCGGAACGGGCAATTGCAGGGTCCCCGTGAGGCAGGGGAGAAGTCTGCGCGGCGGGCAGTTTAAGGACAACGTTGAAGCGACCTTCGAAGCTGTTGAAAAACTTCGGCCGGCCGGTTTTTCTTTTCCGGTTCTGCTCGGGGCCTTCGGGCGAGGCCGAGTGCGTCCCTGGTCCCTTGCCTAATGTTGCGCCCTGTGCGCGCCTGGCTGAACGAGCGTGACGTGAGTCACTTTGTGCTGCCCTGTCTGGACACAGACAGGCGGGGCCCTGTTGAGCTATATTGGGCGGGAGAGGCAGCCGCTCGTCGGCTTGGCTCTGCTGCCCTGCCAGCCTGCCACCCAGCCCTTGAAGGAGAAATTAAATTCCTGACTGAAGGCTTCATAGATCGCAACCCGCGATATCTGCCTATGACTGTGGGCTGCTCTTCGGAGTTGTTGCCGCTTGACACGCTTGGAGAGCCGTGTGTGTGTGTGTGCGCGCGCGCGCGCGCGAGCGTTTTTCCAGAACTGAGACACCCACCCTAAAATTTGCCTCCTTCGAAGTGTCCCCTATAGAATTTCTGCTTTTTATACAAGTCCTAAAAAGCACTTAACTGGAAGAAGCCAAGTAACTGGAGGTACCGCTGAAATTATGGTGAAGTCTTTTCTTCCAGTGATCTGCTTACCTTTTTGTTACCTGGTTTGGGTTCCAGATGGACTTTATGTCTGCTCTGAATCTGTTTTAATGGGAATTGATGCTGTTTATTTCTTATTTACCTAAAGCCATTGCATCTGGGTGACACTGAAGTAACCAATTACGTATTGCCTTTTATCCATTGCCTGGTGAATTGCAGCTAAGAATTCCCAAGGGTCTCCTGTTACCATCTGCTGAGGTGGACTCATCTGGAATAATCTGTTTTTCAAAATGCATAATGTAATCTTTGTGAACGTCGATGCCATGTTTATGTATGACAGAAGAGGTACTTGCATGTATAAGCTCGTGAAAACTCCAGCATTTTCAAAATACCATATAGAGATAAATTTTTAAGATTTCAGGGCGTGGTTCACACAAACCACTGACTCAGTTATATGGTTTGTTCGATATTTGGCACAAATCATGAACATATAGCCATTGTGGTTTGCAGGGGCTAAATGTGTACAGCATTACTCTGAGCCGTTGTGGTACATGGTTTAGAATAGTCTGTGAACCTATTTTTTGTTTGCAGCTACAGGAATGTAGGGTATCAAATTATTGGGTCTACACTATTATTGTTACTATAATATATGTAGCCATCCACTTACCCAAGAAATCTGCACAACAAACAAAAGCAGAGAATTGCATAAAAGCAAAGACCATCTGAAACTGAATCAAGGTTCAGTAGAACCAAAAACCACTAAATGCACACACCCCATGCTAGAGCCCCCAAACTAACATCCCTCCACCACTGCCTGGGGAAATTTAGGCAGTTGTATGAGGTGTGATCTTTGGTAGATGATGTAATTTGAAAAGAATGAGAAGGAATGTGGAAAACAAGCAGGTTTTCCTCCAGGGAATGTTAAATTAGTTATTCTTTACCCAAAGGAGGAGGTGGAGAAAAATAGTATTTCATCTCAGCTGACTCAGTGAAAAGAGGACATTTGCTGTTCATTTTGTTTTACTGTACAGAATGAAAAAAAGCACTAATTTTGCTCTTATTTGGCAAGGGGGCCAACCTGTAGTTCATAACGTATTATAAATGACATCTGGAATTTCAATTGTTTTTGGGGGGAAATGGTAATATGAATGTGTGAAATGGTGCAGGTGTTAACATTCATTTGTTTGTGCCTGCAATCTCTTGAATATTTTTGTATATGGTCTTTTATAGACCTGGTTCATGTATTGCCCTAAGCGAATCCATCATTGTTTGACTATGGTTTGTTGAATAAATCACCGCTTGGTTTACTTAACATGCTAAATCATAACTGCAGTTAACAAATTTCAGTGTCTGTGTTCATATAGCATATTGTACTAACAAAGTCCAACCAACCAACCAACCAACCAACCAAATAATGGCAGTGTCATAACTGGAAAATTGTATGTACAATTGTTGTACTTGCAATATCTTGCAATCTCAAATCTTACTGAGAGGTGAAGTATAATGTAAGACCAGACTGAAATTTTGAGGGTGACAAAGTGTGATTCTGCATGTTTATTAATAAATGACTGACTAAAATTTCAATATATAAATATTATTTGCATCCATGTTCAGAGTATGAATCATTATGCAATAAAAAAAGAACCAACAACTGAACTGACAGGTTGGGGTGGAGACAAAATTGTGCACTCTGGCAGAAAAAAAAAGATGGCAAATCAGAAAAGGGTTGGTTGGAGCATTCCAAACTGTAACGTTTTATTGCCAATCCTACTTGGTAAATTATCTGAAACGTTATATAGATGAGAGAGGATTCTGAAGCCTTCAGGATGTTGCTGAATTCTAATTTCCAGTTGTTTCAACAGCAAGATCAATAGTGTGATGTGCTGAGAATTGGTTCCTCAACATCTGGTGGACTGGTGCTTCCCTACCTCCCCCCCTCCAGATATTCCATGGGCAAGGGTGTTTATGTATTCATACTTGTGTGCTTCATTCCCGTTCTTGCCTAAAAAGCATTTCTGGATGGGAGGAATCCTTCCTTTGCCTCTCCTATCAGAGGACCAGACAAGTTGCCTCTTTCCATGATGGGCTTAGCATTTGCTCTGCCACGTCTGCCCGACTGACTGGCTGTCAGTCTCACAACCTTCATTACCTTCATTAATAATTAGCTGAAGCAATGATTTCTAGATGAGAGCAAGAAGTATCAAGCAGGAATCTGGGTCTTAATCCAATTAATTTTATTTTGACCAAAGCCATCGATTTATAACTGTTGAGAAATTGAGCTTCCTGAGAACTACTGAAAAGCGTGCATTTCCCTTTATTAATCTAAGGGTTCCGAGCACCTGCTATGTATATACCTCCGCTTCCCTCCATTGCTTAAGGCAGAATCTACTGGCTGGGTTCCTAGTTTATGCTTTTGTTTACTTTTGGTTTAGCTTAATGTAGCAAGCCAGGCACTCTGGTTTATAAACTCGAGGCTTTATGGCTTAAAAGGTAATGTTTCTTTTCATCCAGATTTGGCTCTTGGTGACACAATTTGACACATATATGCAGTTGGCAACGTTATGTATAAATCAACCATTGCTAAAGCAAACTAAGGCCTAGCATGATTTATGAATGAAGTTGTAGCTAGAGTGCTTGTCTTATCCTTAACAACAAGCTTATGAAGTGGGTTAGGCTGAGAGATCCAGATTACTAAACTTTTTTGCTTGATGCAGATATAAACCTGTTTTCTGCAACTCTGCCCAGTTTACAGTAGTTCTCTGTTTGTGAGAGTTAATGATGAAATGCACACGTGTCACTAGACCAATAAACTGAATTTTATTCTTAAAAAATTGGGTGTTTCTATAAGCCTGCAGGGCTGGGTGTTTTTGCGGTTTGGGAATGACAGATGTTCTTTTCTGCAGCTGGGAATAGCAAGTTTTGACAAGACCTAGAAACGAAAAAGGGGAAGGGTTTTTTTCCCCCTTACATGTACCACACCCTATCATTCCATGAGCTCTTATACTGTGCAGTTCAAGGTGTACAAATCAAGATAATCAAGTTTTTAAAGTCATTTTCTTCATGCTGGATGAGCAAAGCAGCAGCTTGCAGTTCTTAAATGATTGTGTAAGATAATTCTCATTCCCAAATACACAAATTCATATGCAAATGCATTTAATTGCAATTCAAATCTGAAATAAAAATAGTTTCCTAAATCATACACGTATATAGTATTGAAGTATATTGAAATAAGAAAAGGTTAGAAAAACTCCAAACAAGACCACTTTGATAAAGAGACTAGAATGAAGAAGCAAGGTCATACTTTCTTTAGCAATACTGTATATAAACCACAGAAATTCATTTAAGTTTGGGGGAGAGGTTTGCAAAGAGCGGGGAAAAAATGAAATCAAAATTTCCCAAATCTATCACCTATCAAATTCACTTTTTACCCATTATCTAAAGTAGGATAAAATATACATTTTAATAATAGCGATAGTCTGGGGGGGAGGGGTAAAATTCAAATGCCAGCAATGCTCAATTTTTAGTCAGAAGTTGCATTTTCACATATATTTTTAATCAGGTTTTTTTGGAGGGGTGCTATGTGTGTTGAGTGAACCCAATTATGTTGTGGTTTTTTTGTTGGGTTTTTTTTTTTGAAAAAAGCATAGTAAAATGTGATAGGAACAGAAGAAGCTTCTAATTTGCCAAACCAGTTAGCACTATATATTTTAAAATCCAGACAGATTTAAAATTTCCATGGCTAAACCTTTTAAATACTTTTTTTAAAAAAGCCTCCAATTTGCTGGCTGTAAATTCTTTTCCTTTTAGTTTAAACAGATTTAAAGATCTTTTTTCTAGCAATTAGTGAATGTTCCTAGTCACACAGAGATTCATATTTTGCATCAGTTTGCAAAACATGTAACTATGTTACTACTGAGCTCATTTGCCCAGTTTTCAGGGCTCTGGGCTGTTGATTAGGTGGGCAGCTATAATGGATGGAAGTACACAAAATGATGGTGCCTATGATACTATCTTTTCCCAGTGAGATATTTGTTTCTTTGAATCATTCATTCATAAAATTTATTGGCCACCCATCTTACCATAGGGCAGTGGTGGCGAACCTATGGCACGCGTGCCAGAGACAGCACTCAGAGCTCTCTCTGTGGACACGCGTGCCGTCGCCCCAGCCCTGCCTCCCCCCGCGGCCCCCTCTTCCCCAACAACCCCCCTGGAGGAGAGTCATGCCCGGGCAAGGTCTGCGCAGAGCAGCGCAGCCAAGGACATGGCAGCCGGGCAGCGGGGACAAGACTCCACCCTCGTGCCCC
>NW_015386643.1:264455-273322 GCF_001527695.2 Protobothrops mucrosquamatus | reverse complement strand
GGGGGGGGGCATTTTTTGGGCACTCGGTCTCTAAAAGGTTTGCCATCACTGCCATAGGGTAATTCTGGGTGCTTGCTGTCATAAAATCTATATACATTAAAATATAAATACGTTAAAACCAACCATTAAAATCTCTATTAAAATCCTAAAATGAGGTGGTGCCATAAATCATTGCAGTTGCACAGGAAGAGAGGAAATGACTCTTGTCGTCATTTGGAATCCAGAAATGAATCACTGGCCGCCTCCCTATCACCACAACTTGCAGCATTCAGTGGACTGGAAATAACTGGGAAACCCCAGTCTCCTGATTCCAGAGAAAGCAGGGGAGCATCTTGATTGCCTTCCTGTAGATCAAAGGGGAAGAGTTTCAAAAAAACTCAGAGCAGGCAATGAAGCAACTCTGACAGGAAATCAACCCAAAATAGATGTTCAATTTGTTGGCCTTTCAATCATAGTTCTTCAAATATGCCTTTTTATTTATAATGTGCACCTGAATATTGGTTTAGGTTTGGTAGTAATGTGTCTTGCTCTTTGCTTTCCTTGAGGTAGCCTGGATTCTTGTTTTTTAAAATAACCAATTTGACTTTAAAAAGAGTTTGATGAACAAGCAGCAGTGCTGAACTTTTCACTGACTGATTTCTACAGCATACATTGCTCTTGAATATGCCTGTTACGGGTAGTTGGCAAAGATAGTTTTCAGTCCAGAGCAAACAAAGGAACTAACGTGTAAAAATCAGTTAGATACAGTGAGGGAAAAATTATTTGATCCACTGCTGATTTTATATGTTTGCCCACTGACAAAGAAATGATCAGTCTATAATTTTAATGGTAGGTTTATGTTAACAGTGAGAGACAGAATAATAATCAAAAAAATCCAGAAAACGCATTTCAAAACAGTTATAAATTGATTTGCATTTTAATGAGTGAAATAAGTATTTGATCCCCTATCAATCAGCAAGATTTCTGGCTCCCAGGTGTCTTTTATACAGGTAACAAGCTGAGATTAGGAGCACTCTCTTAAAGGGAATGCTCCTAATCTCAGCTTGTTACCTGTATAAAAGACACCTGTCCACAGAAGCAATCAGTCAATCAGATTCCAAACTCTCCACCATGGCCAAGACCAAAGAGCTGTCCAAGGATGTCAGGGGCAAGACTGTAGACCTACGCAAGGCTGGAATGGGCTACAAGACTATTGCCAAGCAGCTTGGTGAGAAGGTGACAACGGTGCGATTATTCGCAAATGGAAGAAACACAAAATAACTGTCAATCTCCCTTGGTCTGGGGCTCCATGCAAGATCTCACCTCGTGGAGTTTCAATGATCATGAGAATGGTGAGGAATCAGCCCAGAACTACACGGGAGGATCTTGTCAATGATTTCAAGGCAGCTGGGGCCATAGTCACCAAGAAAACAATTGGTAACACACTACGCCATGAAGGACTGAAATCCTGCAGGATCTGCAAGGTCCCCCTGCTCAAGAAGGCACATGTACAGGCCCATCTGAAGTTTGCCAATGAACATCTGAATGATTCAGAGGAGAATTGGGTGAAAGTGTTGTAGTCAGATGAGACCAAAATTGAGCTCTTTGGCATCAACTCAATTCACTGTGTTTGGAGGAGGAGCAATGCTGCCTATGACCCCAAGAACACCATCCCCAGCGTCAAACATGGAGAAGCACATTAAGGTCCTGGAGTGGCCTAGCCAGTCTTCAGACCTTAATCCTATAGAAAATCTGTGGAGGGAGCTGAAGGTTCGAGCTGCCAGATGTCAGCCTCGAAACCTTAATGACTTGGAGAGGATTTGCAAAGAGGAGTGGGACAAAATCCCTCTTGAGATGTGTGCAAACCTGGTGGCCAACTGCAAGAAACCTCTGACCTGTGATTGCCAACAAGGGTTTTGCCACCCAATACTAAGTCATGTTTTGCGAAGGGGTCAAATACTTATTTCAATCATTAAAATGCAAATCTATAACTTTTTTGAAATGCGTTTTTCTGGATTTTTTTGTTGTTATTCTGTCTCTCACTGTTCAAATAAAAATCAAATAAAATTATACAGTAGACTGATCATTTCTTTCTCAGTGGGCAAACGTACAAAATCAGCAGGGGATGAAATAATTTTTTCCGCATTGAGTATCTGAGTGGCTTATTTGTCTTTGACAATGAGTCATTATAAAATATAGAATAGAGATATTAATCTAACAGCTAATATTTTTAGCAATTATGCTACCCCAAGCTGTCTACTGCATCTCATCTGATTCTGCCATTTTCTTCTATTTGCAGGCTTCTGAGTTACTTTTGCAAACTGTATCCCTACCTTTTCATTCCTACTTCCACAAGCTGTCTGAAATTAGTTCCTGTTTCTTTAAAATTTTATTCTTGCCGTGGCATACTTGGTAGCACATTCCTGGTTTGTTTAGCAGTTGCCCCAGTGATGACAGGACCCCCACATGCTTCTGCTTAGTCTTTGGCTAGCATGCTGGGAAACGGATTGAGCTTTTGTCTTCAAGGCTCCCACTTGGCAGATTTAGCCACCAAATGTAATTCTTGATTGCTGCAGCTGGCACAGTCCTGTAGTTAATTCCCGATTTGCTTTGGAGCATTTTGGGAAGAGTCATGTGTAGTACATACACAGACAGAAACATGATTTAATTCAGTCTAAGCCATGTTCATGTTTCTCCCTGATAACTAGGTACAAATAAAACTAAAGAGGACTGACAATTTGCTTTTCTAAAAAATTAAAGGCAGATTCATATCAAATGGTAGTAAGACTTAATAGCAGGGCTTTTTTTTATCATAGAACGCTCAGAACGGAGTTCCGGCACCTTTTTTGGATGGAACCTTATAGGGTAGGCAACGCGGGTTGTATGACGTGTGTGAGTTCCGGCACCTTTTTTTTTTTTTTTTTAGAAAAAAAGCACTGCTTAATAGTATCTCCCTGGGACCTTGTGCGTGTGTGCATGTGCATGGGTGTACAGGCACATGTCTGCGCATGCGCTCTTGAGTCTTGATTCCTGGTGACTACCTGGACACGTCCCTGCAGTCTTCTTGGCAAGGTTTTAGATGTGATCTGCCCTTGCCAGGGCTGAGACAAAGGGACTGGCCCAAGGTCACCCAGTTGGCTTCATGCTTAAGGTGGAACTCACAGTCTGCCAATTTTTAGTCAGTTGCTTTAAGCACTATGCAAAATTGTCTGACCCTGGAAACTCTAGGCATCCCTGAAAGTAGGAATAGGTAACTGTAGCCCACTAGATATCATTTAACTTCCAACTCTAAGTCATGGAACTGCTGGGAATTGATCAGGCAGTATCTGGTGGATCAATGCTAGCCATCTTTGCATAACTCATTATATTAATGAGTGCAGAAATTCTTTCTCCAGAAGTGCAACCTGACTTTGAGGACCCTTCCAAATGTTGCTGCTAAATTCAATACTACCCATCCTGCAGTATGTATGTATGTATGTATGTATGTATGTATGTATGTATGTATGTATATAATTAATTAATTTTTTAGAATTACAATCTTTAGCGCTTAGTAAACAACATGTTGTCTGGGTTCACATATTTGACATTGCCTTCTTCGATATAAATCTATTCATTACTACACAATCCAGTATTTTTCCCCTGATCCTCCTTTCTTCCCCATATTTTTTCCATTTTCCCCTCATTACACAATTACAATTCTTAATACTATTAATGTAAACAAAGTTAAATATAAACATCTTCATCATATTTTACTAATATTATACAAATAACAATAGTTCATAAATCACTATCCTGTTTTTGTACTCTTGTTAAAATTTAGTTTCCCATCAATATTTAAAGTATCTTTGTCAGTTATGATTTTCTCAATATTAATTACATTTGGATAGCTATAAATTTTATTCATATCAATCCTCCTCTTATTTTCGTATTTCTTTGTTAAAAGAAGAAAAAAATACTATTTAATTCTAAATCATATCATTCATTATAAAAATCTAATTATATCTAAAGATCCTGCATTCTTTTAACTATATTCAAACAAGTATTTAAACATATAATGCCTCCTCTTGATAGGTCAAGTCTATCTTTTAAATCTAACTCTCGCTTTCTGTCTTTGCCAAGTAGCTTTCCATGCCAGCACAATTAAATTGCCCAGGAATTTTCCTTCTGTTTTTGTAAAAGCTGCTTGGCATGAGGAAGACAGTTTAGGTAGGGTATTTTTGGGAGGGAGTTGCACCCATTTATGTTCCTTAAGCAACTCCCACCTTTCTTCTCCCTCAATTTCTCCCCTCCTCTTTTGCCTCCCAAATTGTAACCGTTCCCCTAACAGTTCTATATTCCATTCCCCAAAATCTTCTTTCTTGTCATCAGGTGCCTCTTGCAAACTTAAAGGGTAAAGAGTCTTTTGCATTTCCATCTCTTCCATCTCTAAGTCCAATTCCTCTGCTTCATCTTCCAATCACTGGTTTATTTGTTCATACTTTGTAGTCGTCGTCTGGGAACTTTCTAGTTGTAGCCTTAATTTGGAGATTTGTTCATTTATGTTATCTAAATTATTTTTAGTCTCATTATGATTTCTTTTTATGTCCCCTTTGCATGCAAGAATTGATTGGTGAATTAATTGTAGTGTAGAGTATATTTCCTTCTGAAAGGTGTTTGTTTTTTCTTGAGGCATCATTCCTGGAGATCCTCTAATATCACCAGTCTCAATAAGAGTAGAACAAAGTTTCTTCTAGCTTAAACAGCTCAAAAGTCTCTCCCAGCCAGGCATAGTCCAAAGTCAGATTTTCCTTCTCTCCCACTAGTTCTTGAGATTAAAAGTCCAAGCTCAATAAGTGTTTATAGTCCAAGCAGGTCAAGGTGATAAGTATGCCAAAATATTTTCCTTTATTGCCAATTGTTCTCCCAAGCTAGAAATCACCAAGCAGCCAGAAAGCAAGTTATACTGCTGTACACAAATCCACCACTAGATGTCATTCAAAATTCATTTCCACTCTTAAGACAAAGGGTTGATTTCTTGTATTTCACCTCAATGTTTTTTTTTTCCAACGAGAAAATCTTAAGAATTATCTCAGTTCTCAAATTTATTACAGCATCACAGTCTGGTTTGGAAGCATCACTGCTTCAGACAGGAAGGTGGTGCAGAGAGTGGTGAGAATGGCCGAAAAGATCATTGGCTGTTCCCTCCCTCCCATCCAGGACATAGCACAGAAGCGTTTCTTGAGCAGGGTCCATAAGATTATCTGGGACACTACACATCCTCTTCACGACCTTTTTTCCTTATTACCTTCTGGGAGGAGGCTTCGTGGTATCTGTAGCAGAACATCCAGATTCAGCCATAGTTTTATTCCATACAGCATTAACCTTGTGAACTTTCAAGCTTCCTCCTTCCGTTATATATTCAAGCTGGACAGTATTTAATATTTATTTGCTATGTATATGTAGGGGTGTGGGTCTATACATATGTTGTACATAGTATGTTTTAGGTGTGTGTCATGTATGTGTTTCACTTTGAGAGTGGGCAACTACATTTCATTTTTGATGGGTGCCATTGTGCCCACAGTAAAAAAAATGACAATAAAGGTTATCTTATCTTATCTTATCTTATCAAAACTGTAACTTTACTTCTACTTCAATATTGTATATTTCTGTCCCCCATAAAATTAAAGCGCCACTTCCATTTACCTTCGGAGGTTTTTACCTTCTTGGGAGCCTTTCACAGGAAATTCAATTGTAAAATAGTAAAGAAGAGATCAATATTCTCACCCAGTTCCAAACATGCAGTTTACAATGTGCTAATTGGTGCTTTTGTTCTTCGTTTGTCAGCAGCTAATGGCCAACCACAGAAATGTAGCTGGTTTTTCCACTGCTGGTTTGGATGGCTTTCCTTGGATCAAACAGAGAAACCGCCACCTCTCTGTGATCGACAAAGCATCCCTCCTTGTTTATCGCCTCTTTGGGGCGGCTTTAGGCCCTTTTCAGGGGCCCCAGCAGGGCAAAATTGGGCACGGAAGACAGAGCCCTGCCTTCCTGCATCCGTTCTGCTGCAATGCAAAACTGAAAGTCCAATTAACAGGCCTTCTTTGTGTTATGATATAAAACAGTCTATATCTGGACTGTATTTTACTGAGGTAGTAAACTTTATTTCGTACTACACAATACAGTTAGTTTAATTTTGGGAAATGTTTTTGGTCACTTTTCCCCTACCCAAATATATAAATTGTGTACAGTATGTATGCATGTGTACACATACACACGCACACACGCACACACACAGAGTACTGTGCAAAAAAATCTTAGGTGACCATTAGATTTGTTATTTTAGCAAAGCTTTAAGGGCCACCTGTAATTATTTTCCGGTATTGAATACCACATCTTGAATATCTAGTTTGTTTGTTGAGTTCCCTTTGAGAGTGGTATGTAGGTGTGTGTGTGTGTGTGTGTGTATTATCTTGAGGCTAAGCCTCCATTGAAGTTAATTTCTCTTCCTAACATTTCCCTGTTAAAGGTGGAGATTTTGGTATGTGTCTGATTGTAGCTAAGTAAAATGTTCAAATCAAGTTCAATTCATCAGAGCATTTTTTCATTTATAGATGTAGTTATTTTGCCAACAATATCTAAATTGTTGGTTATTGCAACCTTCTAAGATGTTTTTCAACATTCTAGCCCCGAAACCTTCTGGTGGTCTCCCATCCATGGTCAACCCCCACTTAGCTTTTTAAAGATCAGCTAGTTTTTGTTTGCCGCACTATTTTCTTTCGATGTTTCTCCTCCCCCATTCTGCTCTTTGATAAGTATTTCTACTCTCCTAGATTGCCTGTATCATCATCATTATCTGCTATGGGGCATCCAGGTCATATCCCTACACAGGTTTGGCAGTCTTCATCTTGATTTACTGCATCGTCCTGTTTATCATCTTCATGTTAGGATTACACCTCCAATTGACTTTCATCCACTGGGGATGGACGGTAGGTATTGGTTCTGTGGTAAGCCCTGTGGTGGGCTAAGGGATTCTTGTGTGTGTCTCTCTCAGTATTATTTAATAATAAGTCTAGCATCCATCCCTTGATCCATACAGACTCTATGCAACATTATTAAAATAATAACACTCAACTATGATGGTCCCCCAAACAAAACTATGGAGCAACCTCTTTAAAAGCAGGGAAGAATGGTGCCATCTGTCCTCCCTAGAGCAAGGTGATCCATAACGTGGGTCTACCATCAGGAAGGTCCATATTCCATGAACCATGAGGTAAAGGACCGTCTATAGGTCCTCTCTGGATATCTCAACTGCATGGGCAGATAACATTTTGCAAGGCATTATATGATATAACTGACTGCTGAGAATGTGTGAATATCAGTAAGAATTTCCACCTGCGAAGTATGTCATATCCTGGCATTCGGGTAAAGTGACCATAGGGAAGCATTTTTGCATTAATTTGCTTGTTATTGTCTTATTTTTGCATAATAATTCTATCTATACCAGAGGTGTCCAATCTTGGCAGCTTTACAACCTGTGGACTTCAACTCCCAGAATTCCCCAGCCAGGCATGCTGCTGGGGGATTCTGAGAGTTGAAGTCCACAAGTCTTAAAAGTTGCCAAATTTGGACACTCCTGGTGTACATGAAGATGAAAATCTCAAGGCAGTTATATTGAAGTTTTAGTACAGCATTGTACAGACAGTTTATTATATAAGATTACAATCTTAACATTCACCTCTCTGAACAAAAGAAGTTTAAAAAGGCATCACCCTAAAAACCTTTAAGTAGCTGAATATATTATATCATTTTATAAACTACCAACCACTATTAATGTCCAAATAATATTTGAATATTAATAGCAATCATCAGCCCAATATAAATCTCAAAAATAAGAAGTGCATTAATTTCTATCTGAGCAAAGAAAGATCTTATGTTAAGAGGAATCCATGTTTCAGATGTGGTGTAAGTCTGTATATAGAATTATCATCCAAACATGGTTTCCAAGGGGGATTTACTTCTGAGTAGCACGTATAAGGGTTGGTTTTGTGTTCTGACTAAAGCCTAACTCAGACTCCACCAAGATTATTCTTTTTCTTGCTTCTCCAAAGACTTTTATCCGTGCTGTTATTGGAGCAGTGGCCTTTATCGTCACCGCCATCATTGTCCTTGTTAGCCGCCCAGATGGAGCAGCCGTGGCTGGTGGGGTAAGTATTATATCTGCTGGTGAGGCAAATTTTGGAGGGATTGGAGAAGGGAAGCTGAGATGGTGACTTGACAGGAATTTTTAAAATTCAATAACATGCATCAAACAAGGCGAGGCTTGCTTATTCAGGGATCGCATTAGCTGGAGAATGCTATATATAGTAAGGGTAGGAAAACTGTGCTCATCCCAAAACTACATTTCCTAGAGTCAGCTGATATTGCCCATACTGGCTGTGACTGCTGGGAATTGCAGTTCAACATTTTATGGGGCTCACAGATTTTTCACTGCTCCTTTAAAAAAAAAATAGGGCAGTTGAAAAAGAACAAAATCCTGCAAGACACAGGAATGGGTTCCCTTCTTGCATTAAGACCAAACAACGAACACAATTTTTTATGCCAGTGTTATTGGTGAAGCAGGTTAGTAAAGCTTCTTTTTTAATTATATTTTTATTATTATATCATACCATGATACAGTACATTGTTTAAATCCTATCACGGTATAAAGGCCATTCAATTCAATTCAATTCAAATTTAATTTATATACCGCCCTTCTCCCATAGGACTCAGGGCGGTTCACAGCATATTTAAAAAACAGATACTATACACAAATACAAAAAATACAAAAATACAACAATATAAACCCCAATAAAAACCGAATTAAAAACCAAATATTGACGGCTGTGTTTCCAATTAAAATTGCTTCTAAA
>NW_015386643.1:173019-263300 GCF_001527695.2 Protobothrops mucrosquamatus | reverse complement strand
ACTTTGTCATGCAGATATTGTGCAAAATCCTCGGCCCTCCCCTCCAGGGGATCCCCCCCTCCCCTCAGTTGGAGGAGAGAGCGGGTCACCCTGAAGAGGGCAGCCGGGCGATTATCTGATGACGCGATGAGCGAGGAATAGTAGTTAGTCCTAGCCACCCTCATCGCCACTAGGTAGGATCTAACATGTATCCTAACCCATCATTTGGCAAAATTCAAAGAGTAGTTATTTTAAGGTGAAGAAAAAAAAGCCATAGAAATAAAACGAGATTACAAATAGTCCCCAACTTACAACCACAACTGAGCTCAAAATTTCCATTGCTAAGTAAGTCAATGGTTAAGTGAGTTGTCCCCAAATTTTTAACATGTGACCGTGGAAATGTGGCTATGGTCTCAAGGGTAAAAAATGGTCAGAAATTACTTAAGTGCCACTGTAACTTTGAACTGACAGTTAGCAAGTGGTTGTAAGTTGAGAATTACCTGTATATTACAAAACGCAGCTGCTACAATAATACCTTCTATCTGGCAGGTTGTTTCCGGCTCAAGATTTTATCATGCATTATTGCCTGCTTACCAATTTTATAGGTCTAGATAACTTCATTTGTTACATAAAATTCTCAATTGTTTTCTCATTGTTTAATAACTCCTAATATATTTCATCGGTAACACTGGGAGTTGTACATCTAGAAAAACTTTCAGCCTATTATTGTGTGTGTGTGTGTGGGGGGGAAAGTCCTGAATCCCCAAATTAAAATTTCATTGCTTTTCAATAGGTGGCTTCAATTCTGACTGGAATCCTCTTTGGCTACGATGCATACACCATCTTGCCTTCTATCAGGAAAACCCATACAGCAGCTCCCACCGGTAGGTCTTCTGGGTTAAGGCAGTTGGGTGGCTTCAAGAAGTCTTTTCTTCCTTGCATGAATCAGATCCTCAAAACCAGGGATAGGCAACCTTGGCTCTTTTATGACTCGTGGACTTCAACTCGCTGGCTCAGGAATTCTGGGAGTTGAAGTCCACGAGTCATAAAAGAGCCAAGGTTGCCTACCCCTGCTCAAAACCTTGCTTTTGGAAACGGCATCAGTCTTTTGATTTCCACTGTAGATTTCTGTATCCAGAACTAGGCATACCACTTGTTAAACCCAGCAAGGAAAATGGGACACCCCCCCTACAAGAATTCTTTTCTCTGAAATTGCCATCCTTTTCCTTGAACTCGGCTGTAGAATGTCTGCATGATTTATGATGACTCTGTTGCATTCCAGGACCCTTTGAGCAATGGGCAGTGTGGGTGGATGAGCTGTTCTGCTTGAAGCCCAGTGGCTTTTTAAGAATATAAAATGATAGCGTACAGGTAGTCCTTGACTTACGTTCATTTAATGATCGCTCAAACTTACAGCAGCACTAAAAAAAAGTGACTTGTGACTGTTCCTTGCATTTTAATGCTAGTGCATTTTTAATGCAAGGTATTGTTAATATATATTCATTAAAATAACTATTCCCTGACAGTCCAATGCAATTCCATTTATAGCTGAATAGCAGAAGAATGTGAATGGTGTAATCATTTTTTTTAAAAAAATATTTATATTCCTTGATTTTTTTTGTGTGTGTATTTTTATGTTTTATTTTCTGTATTTTAAGTCACCTAGACCAGAGGTGTCAAACTGCTGGCTCATGGGCTGCGCCCACCCCATTGCTGGCAATGGCAAAACAGTCCCGATACGTTGCGCGACGTCATGTGACGTCGCAAGTTTGACATGTCTGACCTAGACTCTAGGTAGGACTAAGCCTATAAATAGTAGGAAAGACATATATGCACACATAATGTGATTTTTAGTGTCAGCCTGCCTGACAGCATTTCTATTTTTGTCTCCCTTGATTTTTTTTAATGAGATGATATAATTATATTGCCATTATCTTTTTAATTTGTAGAACTACAAAACGAAAACAAAACATGTGGATACAAATAAAATAGAACATTTAAAAACTCAGATAAAATAAACTAGCAGCAATGAAGACCAAAAGCTAACTCAAAATGAAATCAAATAGTCAGGTACCATACTAAGTACATCAATGGAAAAATTACTACTGCTCAGTTTTTAAACAACGAACAGAACCCCAACTGCATAGAACCCCATTGTCCAGTCTTCCAGTCAAAGAGAGAGTCCACAAGCCAGCCTTTGGAATCTGTGTTCAAGTGTCTTTCCAGGAATATAAAATAATCTTCATGGCCCCATATCTGGGCCTTACAGAAGCACATATTATTTATATTGTATTTATTTGTAAAATGTGTATCCTGTACTTTCACTGTTTTCCTGACAATTGTAAAGCAGGGAGCAACGTTACAACACCTCATCCCTATTCCTAGGGCTCGGATGGGGATGAATAGCAATCAATAGCTTCTAGCTAGAATTAGGATTGTTGGGCAGCAGTTCTCATCTTTCCAAGCAAGAACAAGCAAGTTACAATAATAACTTTGCTTAATATCGGTCTGTCCTTTTTCTGCTTCTTACAGAGCCTACAGAAGGGATTTGAAGACACCATCCCTCTTTCACCTCAAGACAAAATGCCACACTGGACCCATCACCTATTGCCTTCTATGGGATCTGTCCCCAAGAGACCACCTCCCTGTATCAATTTGGCAACACCAGAGCCTGTTTTCCATGAGTGCCCAGTAGGACTGATTGTCGTCTGACTTGGCAGGTCCTTTCCTTTTGTCTCCACTTTATGAGACTGTTTCAGCAATGGAAAACAAGGGCAATTCTGGAATCCTTCAGGGAAATTGCAAGAGCCCAGTAAAGATGGATTATATAAGTTTATGACTATGGATTGCATTGGATTGGGAGTAATTCCATTTACTCTCTGGTTGAGATGCAAAAAAAAAAAAGCCTTTTCGTGATTAGTCCTATTAGTAGAAAATGACAGCAAAGTGCAAATGGACCCCACTGGACCTTCTCATTGGGGTCTCTGTTTGCCCTGCAGACTCCAGGTGCTTGCATCCAGATTTTCTAGATAACAAGCCACTATTTTGCAATCTAGTAACTAGGACTTTTTCAAAAGTTTGTAACTTTTGAATTCAAGAGTTTGAGTTCAAACCCCATGAAAAGGCATTTGAAATTTCACTAACCCATCTTAAATACCCATTTATGATAAATTATTTTTTTTAAAAAATAAAGCAAGCACTTAAAAGGCATCCTACATTGGTAACTTTTTCTATACCATTTATTTCCTCCCCTAATCTTACCTCTCTCAGGTAACCTCAGTCTTTAAAACAAGTACTAGGTTACACAGTAGGGTTGTGTGTGTTCAGTCATTGTGAGCAAATAGAAATGGTGAGTTTCCATCAGGAAACTTCCAGATTAAGGAAAACTTTTCTGAATTAGATTTCCAGGCTCTAGTGCAGGGGTGTCAAACTCGCCATGTCACATGACGTAGCGCAACGTATCGTGACTTTTTTCCCCTTGCTGGAGCTGGGGTGGGCGCGGTTTCCACGTGACGCATCTGGCCTGTGGGCCAGCAGTTTGACACCCCTGCTCTAGTGCCATGCAGAGTTCATTACCCTGCCCTATTTTATAGATTTTTTTTTTATAAAAATAGTTAACATATCAAACTTTTATATAAAATATGCAAATTCATATACTTTATGTTGACGTTATCCATTCAGTCGTGTCCAACTCTTGGCGATTCTGTGGGCCAGGTCTCCCCACCTCTTCCGATCTTGCACTATTTCTGAGTTTTTTTTCCTATGTTCTGGCTGGTGTGAACTTTGATGGCGTTCAACCATCTTTGGTGGCCTGGTTTCCTTTTACTGCTAACTCTTCCAGGCATAATTGCTTTCTCCAGTGAATTTCTCCCACATGATATGGCCAAAATAAGTGAGACGCAGTTTTGTGATTTTTGCCTTCCAGTGACATACTGTATTTGGGTTATGCATTCATATACTTGTTAAGTCATTTTTTCCCAAAGAAGAGAACTTGGCTTATCTTGGTGCTGATTTCTGGGTATTTTTTAATAATTATTTTGGTGTAGTGCAGAATACACACAGCCTTGGCTAAGACCTCAGTGATCTATCAGGAGACACATAAGCGGCCTGATTTTCTTCTGGGGAAACGTATATCATTGCCTTAAGCGTAGAACACTTTCCTGTCTGCAGGGTGGGAAAGATAGAAGAGAATGTCTACTGCCATCTCACCCAATTCTCTCCTGTTTGACTTTGGGCAGCTTGGCTTTATTTTGTGGTTGCTGGAGAAATAAAATAGTTTAAAGTGCAAATAAACTATATCTGAATTGGTATGAAGTCTGATTACTTGATGTCCACTACCATAATATTTCATGCAATCTTGGCTGTAGAGAATTGTTAGTATAATTAAAGGGATCTGTGAAACTTCTCCATCTTGGAAAAGGAGTCTGGCTTTATTATTATTATTATTATTATTATTATTATTATTATTATTATTATTATTATTATTATTATTATTACTACTACTACTACTACTACTACTATTATTACACTGTGTGTTTCTGTGACTCTCTTCTTACATTTAAATAGAAGTGTTTCAGCTGTCAGTGTACACAAAGTAAGTGCTGCATCCACAAAATTGCCAAGAATTTGATCAGCTACCTTCAGTCAGCCACTAAGTAATACAGATATACCATCAGAAAGAAGCTTCTCTGCATCTTTAGTGCTGTAGAGTAGTCACATAGAGTATTTCCCTGTGTTGGGAGTTCTACCAAATAAGTAGCATCTCACAAATCACAACTTTCATTTATTTAAAAATAAAGTTTCTATATGTTACATCTACCCTGATTAATTCAAATTTGTGTGGATTGTGCTACACAGTCTTCCCAAAACCAGATGCTGTTTTTCACCAAGGGTGGATTTGGCAGACTTGGTATAAGAGTCAAATCCAAAATGTTTACTTCTAAGTAGCAAACTATAGTTGCTTTTTTAGGGAGAGGATAAGTCATAACATATATTTCTTTCTGCTCTATTTCAGTAAGCAAAGTTGTTTGTTTTTGCCTAAGTTACAATGAAATAATATATCCTGCTCCCAATTTGTCTAAGTTGGGACATGAAGATCAACATAATATTATTATACTTTTTCAGTGTGTACAATCTTTTGTCCCCAAATTTCCTTTTTTTGCAGACCTCCCCAAGCCCAATCTGACCATGACAGCTGAAAATGGGTTTATTTTTCTGCTGTGTTGACACCTGAAACAAATGAAACCTACTGTGTAAGCCCAAAATTAGGTGTATTAAGTAAAAAAAAAGATCCTATTTTTAAAAAAAATATTTCAAATGCAGTCTTGGTTGCCAAAATGTTGCCAGTCTCTAGCATGTAAGCCAAGGAGAATCAACCAGGTATCCTACTGATTTCCAGATGACAGATTCCATAATCCTGATCCACTTGCAGAAGCTGATTCATTTATCTATACCAGGGGTAGGCAACCTTGGCTCTTTTATGACTCGGACTTCAACTCCCAGAATTCCTGAGCCAGCCATGCTGAGGAAAAAGGGAGAGGTTTCCATGCTTAGCCATGCTGGCTCAGGAATTTTGGGAGTTGAAGTCCACGAGTCATAAAAGAGCCAAGGTTCCCTACCCCTGATCTATACAGACACACACAATTTTGGAGGGCGCCCTCTTGTTTACTCCCACTAGAGGCTGCTGTAATGAGGAAATCACTCCCCTTTCCCCACTGCACCATAACACCCATCTCCGTTTGTTCCTTATGTTATCTTTTTTTTTCTTATTAATATCCAACATGCTCTAATGATCCACTGCAATACAAAAGAAGTGGTTTTTTCATGAAGTTTATTTCAATTTCATTTAAATTAAAACTCTTAATTAGAAAAAAAATCATTTTTTAAAAAACTGCAAACTTTAGAAATGCACACAGTGCAGAGAGACTAGACTGGGGGGGAAAAAATCACAGGTCCAGTTTGATTAGGAAGATACATTGAGGGGTTTACCCCCTAGAAGACATCTTCTGCCCATGTTCCACTTCTAGCATGGAAAGCAAGGGAACAGTTCAGCCTCACTCAGTGTACACACACAATCACACGCATATCACCACCAAACACCTTGCTACCAAAGGAAGAAAATCCCAAAGTTTGAAACTGCTATCTTGCTAGAGACTTATATTTAGTAATAGCAACTCGGATCAAGGGCCAAAAGGATCACCCAGGAATGGTGCAAATATTCAAAGGTCACAGTAAAAAGGTCAAAACAGAAGTGCAAGGGTTCCCAGGTAAATTGCTGTTGCTCGAAGCTCGCTCACGGGGTAGAGTGCAGAGGTTTACAGGACTTGAACTTTCAAGAGGACAAAGTTAAAGCTGCGTTCAGGAGGTCACAGTTGAGAGGTCAAAAGGCCACCACGGAAAATAAACTACCACAGTTCAAAGAACACCACAGAGACACTTCCAGATTTCTTCACACAAGGGTCACGTCTAGAGATCAGAGGTCAGCGTGAGGGGAAAAAAAAAACCAACCGCTCAAATCTCCCTGAGGAAAGGTTTCAACAGAAACAGCGGTCATGATGAAGAGGTCACTTTCTGAGGAGAATCCCTGTCGAAAGAGGCACGGGTCAAGGAGGAAGAAACAATGGCCAGTGGCTGCAGAGGCCCTCAGAGAGAGAATGATCAACATTTCACCATTCAGACAAGCTTCAAAGCCCGTTTACAGCTGGACTGCAATAGCAAAAACCAGGACAGCTCAGGCCACCACACAGTTCTTGTCCCGGACCACGCGCAGTCTTCGGCGCTGCCTTTTGTGAGCTGATTCGCTGGGTGGCGTGACCTCTGGGGAACTGGCTCCAGCACGCAAATGGGGTGGCAGGGGTATGGGCTCCCCTAGAAAGTAGCCTTCTTCCTCCGAGGATGAATCGGAGGACTCGGAGGAGCTGAAGTCCCATCCCCTGGGAGGGTAGCGCCGGTGCCAGGCAGGAAAAGCACTCTCTGAAGCTGAATAGGACAGGTTGGCTCCCTTCCTTTCCCCCCTCCCCTTCCTTGGCCTCCAGTCCTGGCTCCCCAGGTTGAGAGAGTTATCTGAAGTGGAGCGAGGGTGTCCCCGGATGGCTCCCCCCTTCTGCAGCATAGAGGTCTCCAAGGAGGCTTGCTCAGGGGAAGGGGTGCTGGGCTCTCCCGAGATTAAGGGTTCCCGGAAACTAACCCGGGGTACTCCTCCCCGGGCAAAAGTCCCGGGCTCTCTGCCCTCGCTGAGTCGTGGCCGGGCAGATGCTTGAATTTTGGAAGTGGAACTGCTGCTCCAGTCAGAGGTTTTGGAAGAGGACATCCCCAGCTCCGGCATAGAGTGGCGCAAGGGGGAGGTGCGCTGGAAACGCGGTTGGAGCTCGGTCCCTGAGGAGAAACCAGATGGTTAATGGCGGGGACGGGGCTAAGTCTCAAAGCTAGAAGCCTTCCCCAACTAGCCCTGCACACCGGCAGCATTCTTGTTCCACTTAGCGCTACCTCACCTGTTCCTGGTTCCTGGTCAGTGGCTGGGGGCAGGCAAGTCGACGTTCCCCGGGAAGCCCGTTCCACTGGCTCCTCACAACTCTGGCTGTAGCCGGAACCATTGCTGTCTGGATCGGAGAGCTCTTCCATTTCCGTCGGCACCTCCTCTTCCTCATCCCCACGCGCCCCACTCCAGCTCCTTCGGGTCCTTGGGGTAGAGTCTGACGGTACCATCTTCCCCGCAAAGGAAATGGAGCGGGTGATGGAGGAGGGTGACGTGCCCTGAGATTGAACTCGGCGTTGCTGCCAGCTGGTCCTCCGAGCATCCTGAGGACGGGTGCTTTGCAAGGCAGAGTCACAGGAATCTGAGCCGTTGGGGTCTTCACCGAGGCTGCAGGCCCGGGAACAGAAGATCTGACCCTGCTTGGGCAGGAAAGGCTTCCCCAGGAGGGGCTGCTGGCAACGGGAGCAGCTGAAACAGGCATCGGTGGCGTGCCAGTGCTGGCCCTCGTAGGTCATCTGACCCTGGTCAATACCTGCAAGGAAGGAACAAGGCCAAACCATTGGATGGGTTTAAGCACTTTGTTTCAAAATCCACAAAAGCTGTAAGATCTTGCCAGCGAAGGTGATCTATCCCATCTACAAAAAACACATCCTCCTATTTCTAGATTTTGCAAAGAGGATGAAGCAGCTGCTCTTTTTTAAATGATAAAAAGCATTCTCTAGTCCAGTGGTGGCGAACCTACGGCACAGGTGCCAGAGGCGGCACTTGGAGCCCTCTCTGTGGGCACATGTGCTGTTGCCCCAGCTTCACCCCCCCTCGTGACCCCCTCCTCTCCAGCAGCCCCCCTGGAGGAGAGTCGCTCCTGAGCGTGGCCCACACGGAGCAGCACAGCCAAGGACATGGCAGCCAGGAAGCGTAAACAAGACTCTGCCCTCACACCCCATCATGCAGTTGATGCTGCAGGGTGCGGGCAGAGGGCGTGACCGCCATAGCACTGCTGGGCTGCCTGGGCGGTGAGTGGCCCTGCGGGCAGGCAGGGTGGGGGATGGGAGGGCGAAGTGGGAGCGGGGCAGGGGATGGAGTGGGGGCAGGGCCAGTTTTTGTGCACTCGGTCTCTAAAAGGTTCGCCATCACTGCTCTAGTCAAAAGGTTGGAGACCTGGCACTGAAGCCCTGTTCTGGAAAAAGCTTTATCTTGCCTCATTTAGAGCCCCGCCAAAGCTAACACTGAGAACTTAGATTCATTTAGGAAACAGCAATCAGATATCTTTGCAACCTTGTTAGAAAACCAACGATGGAAGAATAGCTCTGCTCTATGTCCTCCTACTTGGATCCAGTCCTGTCTATTATTCTTGCAAGCAAAAATGAAATAAATCCTAAATCATTTGTCTGAAAAATGAATAACTAATCCCCAAATAAAGTTCCTTTACATGTGTTCATTCACATTACACCACATCCCGGTGGTATTTTTGGATGGCACTAAGCAGGACTTGCAGGAAAGCCTCCACACTGTGGAATCTCCAGTTGCTATAAACCAGCAATTAAATGTTCAAGCTTTACACAACATGTTACAATGTGTTTGGATTAACCATGATTTATTAAAGTTTCCTGGTTTCTCATACAGCGTTGAACCATGATGCATGGCATATAAACCAGAATGATTCACACAACATATTATATTGGTGGGATATGGGATTCTGGAGGTAACCAATGGTTTCACTTTCGGTACTGATCATAAATGCATCTTCATAACTTCATCACTGTTTCAGGGCTGGGAATTCAAACGAATCTTGAAGAAGAAAATGTGGGCTTTCAGAAGATTGCAGGAGCCTTATCTTGCCTAATAATAACCCAATGTTTCTTAAACTTTTTTCTTCCGGACCCCTTACCCCTTTTAATAATTATGGAGGACCCCAAAAGAGCTTTTCCTTATATGATTACTCACCAACGGATAACTCACCATATGATAACTTTCTCAATATTTATGGTGTTAAAAATTAAAACTGATGCATTCACTGCCACTACTGCTTCTCATAGTTGTTTGATGGGATTTTAATCCTACGGATAGTCCTTGACTTACAACCACAATTGAGCCCAAATTTCTTTTGCTAAGCGAAACAGTTGTTAAGTGAATTTTGTCCCATTTTAAAACCTTTCAGTGAATCTGGCTTCCCCACTGACTTTGCTTGTTCGAAGGTCGCAAAAGGGGAGCATGTGATCTCAGGATACTGCAACCATCGTAAATATGTGTCGGTTGCCAAACGTCTGAATTTTGATCACGTGACCACGGCGATGCTGCAACGGTTGTGTGAAAAATGATTGTAACTTTTTTCAGTGCTCTTATAACTTTAAACGGTCACTAAATGAACTGTTGTAAGTCGAGAACTACTTGTATATTATTTTTCAACATAGGCTGGCAAATAATGTTGAGTTTGCCAATCCCTGAGAGAGTCCTAGGGGGCCCCCAGGGGTCCTAGGACCACCCATTAAGAAATGCTGGTAGAATCCAGTCCTCCCATTCTCCAGGCACCAGGTTGTCTTACCGATGTGCTCCCCGCATGCATCGCAGTATTCTGCATAGAGGCTCTCATAACAACGGCAGCAATAGGGGCGACGTTGGCGCATGATGTATCGTTGCCCACCCAGGGCTTCCTCACACTCAAAGCAGCAGAAATGGCGCATGTGCCAGTGACGGCCTTCGGCTTCTGTGCACTCATCTGCAAAGATGATCTGTTCCGGGAAAGCAGGGAGATGGGTCCAAGGAGGAGACCACGGGGGAGGTGGGGGGGAATAAAGATTAGGAGAAAAATCCTGCAGTACTAAAATTTGTTCCCATCTTCATTACACACCAAATGTTACAACCTTCCACAAGTACCCTTAGAACTTTATGAGCATAATTTATTGTTTTTATTATAAGCTGCCTAAGTCATGTTATTGAGATGGATGGCCATATAAATGCATTAGATAGATAGATAGATAGATAGATAGATAGATAGATAGATAGATAGATAGATAGATAGATAGATAGATAGATAGATAGATAGATAGATAGATAGATAGATAGATAGATAGGTAAATAGGTAGGTAGGTAGGTAGGTAGGTAGGTAGGCAGGTAGGTAGGTAGGCAGACAGACAGACAGATAGATAGATAAATTCCAAAAACTACCCTCTTCTCATTGATTTACTTTTCATAAATTGTCCAGCAGATTTGCAACTGGGGATTGAAGGATAGTCTTCAGGGATAGAATTTCAAAAAGCAGCCAAAAACAATATCAAAGACTTCCAAGATTTTAAAATTAAATGGCCAAAATCTTGCTTGTATGCAAGATTGGATGTTCTCGCAAGTTTTCAGGCAAGATTTCTGGATACTTGGAGGTGAGGTCACACAAAATATTGGAAAGAGTTCACCTGAAATGTTTGCCATTCCCTCCCAGGAAAGCACAGGCTAAGAAATACAGAGAGCTGGTTTCACACAGAACTGTTACATAAATTTGTGTGATTGCCCTGTTTATGTATAATCTGGGAGAGAAGAGGTTTATATTTAGCAGCTTGGTTGCTGCCAAGATCTCTTACGCTTTGTCACTTTTCTCCTAGCCTGGTTCAGTTGTTCTAATAACAGAACTGAGCTGGAAGAGCCCGAGTAAGATAAAGCGGAAGGCTCTAAAATCAGAAAGAATTCAACTGCCCACCCTCACTTAACCTACATACAACAAGGGCAGACATCTGAATCAGTGGTGCCTACATTCCATTAGCTCCCCACAAAAACACATCATGTCTAACTTGTCCCTAAATGAAAATTAAAGTAACTTACAAAAAGCACTCTGATAATTCATGAATAATATGACCTATTTAGTCATAATAACAGTTTTGAACCTGTTGTTTCTTCCACTCATGGTAGCAAGTTATATTAAAGGAGAAAATTACTGGTCCATCCCTCATTAAGTAGCCCATGTTTGCTTCTTAAAACAAAGCTATTTCTTGCTTCAGAGGTAGATTTTAAAGCCAAGGTAAGTTTTAATCTTGGTTTATTGCTGAGGATAGAATTAGTTCTACAGACTATCAAAGTAACCATAGCTTATATAGCGCACACTATTACGCTACTCCCTCAGATACTATTCCAAATATCTTTGATTCTAAAAGGTATTTCTAAAGGTGTTTTGAGCCCTTTTGTTCTATTATTTATTCTTCACCATGGGTCAGTGGGGAAATCTGTGGTTTTAGGGAATCTTTTTGTGAGCATAGCCTTTGAGAGACTCTGGCATGGGGGCTGCAGATGCATGTTTCTAGGTTTCTCTAACTGTGCATTTGTTAGCATGGTGTGACAAATTATTTTGAACTGTGAGAGGTATATTTTGTCTATGTTTTTAGAGGGATTGATGAGGGTAGCTGTGCATTTTTATGCTGGGAGTGTGCTTTGACTTTGTGAGGTGGGTAATTTGCTACACTCCGATAGGACAAATATATGGTTTGCCATATGAAAGTCAGATCTTCACATTTACCAGTTGCTCCAGAAGGGGCACTAAAAGAAGAACTATTGCCAGAAAAAATGTAGTGGGTTGGGGATGAGGAAGGCTAGATTATCCAGAGGAGTGATGTTCTTTTTAGTCTTTAAGAGAGAGTTTCTTAATTTCTTTTGCACGATACTGCTGTAGATTGGCATGACAGTTGGGTAGAGGATAAAAAATAAAGCAGGACAACACAAAGAACAATCATGGTTAAAACAGATGAAGAACCAACTTCAAGTCATGGTTTTAAATTATGGCTAATTGTAAAATACCTATCATTATATATTTACCTGAAGTGAGTTTGCACCTTTAAACAAACCAGATAAACTTTTAAAAAAAGCACCGTCTTACTGTTATGTGGAAACCAAGCCAAAGTAACATTTGGACAGTTCACTTTAAAGAAGTGTTTTCAATCTCAGCAACTGTAAGACATGTGGAAAGTTTCTGAGAGTTTAAGTCCACAGATCTGAAAGTCGTTGTGATTGATAAACACGGCTTTAAAGCATGCGTGTATATCAGGGGTCTTCAAACTTGGCCCTTTTATGACTTGTGGACCTCAACTCCCAGAATTCCTCAGCCAGGCATGCTGGCTGAGGAATTCTGGGAGTTGAAGTCCACAAGTCATAAAAGGGCCAAGTTTGAAGACCCCTGGTGTATATTCCCAGCTGCTCAACTTCCCCATTTCCCATTCTGGGAAGCCTTCCATAGGTTCCCGGCTGCTCTACTTAAGAGTCTGGCTGGACCTTCTCACCTCATCACAAGCTTCGCAGCGCGGTTTGAGGCGCTCGGCATGGTGGCGCCCACAGTAGATTTTGCCCTCCTGGTAGAAGTAGATCAGGTCAACGAGGAGCTCCCGACACGTGGTACAAACAAAGCACTGAGGGTGCCAGCAGGCACCATGCCCAGCTCGACTGGCAAAAACAGCAATGTCCCCTCCGCAAATCTGTTTTCCACACTGCCAAGAAAAGAAGTACAAGTCAAAAATCTTCGAAAAGCAAACACAATGGATTCAGGGCTGTTGTTTTGTGCTCCGAGCTTGGCAATTTGGTTGCAAACGTTTCATCACCATTCAATGGATTACACCGGCTCTTGGATAAACAGGCTTCCAGAACTCCTTTAGGTGAAGAATGTTTCCAGAGAGTCACCCGTGTTTTTTTTCTTTTTCCCACAGCGAGACCATATGTCTGGCACACGTATTTGCTTCAGGCATCCAGGCTTTCTGCCCTTAAGTCAGCCATTCTCTGCGGGTGACGTATTTTCCAAGCACATTAGTATACTAAGAAAAAAAATTAATCTGGTTGAAGGGAATTCCAAAGATGCTGGCGATCTCTGACATTTCATTCTGCTTGAAAACATTTTATCACAGGAGCTCTTCCTAACTCACTGAAAGCTTTTGAGATTTTATAAGCAACTGAATAAAGAGTACAACTGAGAAATGTCATTTTCCAAATTGCACAGTCGTAATTTAACAAGGCAAATAAGCAAATTATGAACAGACTTGCTATGGCTGCTCCTATGTATAATTTGTATTCAACTTAAAATATACATATATTTCTGGACTTTTCACTTAGGTGAATTTAAGGAAAGGTAAACGGAATCATTTAGAAACAATAGATGGGCAGGTTCTTTCTTTTAACTGTGTTAAGATCTATACCCTAATGGAAGCCAATGAAGCACTAGAGGGCAGACTTGATCCACCAGTATATTTCTTTTTTTGGCTATCACCAGTGTTTCTCAACCTTAGCAACTTTAAGATGTGTGCCCTTCAAGAATTCTCCAGCCGGCTACACCCTGCCTTGGCAGTCCATGTTCTCTCAAAATCAGATCCTGACCTGATATTTGAAATAACCCTTTAAAAAAAAAACCCTCTGTGAAAGAGACAAGGTGGAGCCAACCTGGAGACAAAAACAGATGAAGAATGGTTGCAGGATTTGGGTATGGCCAGTCTAGAGAAAAGAAGGACTAGGGGTGACATGATGGCAACATTCCAGTATTTGAGGGGATGCCACAAAGAAAAGGGGGTCAACTTATTTTCCAAAGCACCAGATGGCAAGACAAGAAACAATGGATGGAAACTACTCAAAAGAGAGAATCAACTGGGAATTAAGGATAAACTTCCTAACAGTGAGGACAATTAACCAGTGGGACAGCTTGCCTTCAGAAATTGTAGGTGCTTCATCACTGGAGGTTTTTTAAAAAGAGACTAGACAGTCACTTGTCTGAAATGGTACAGGGTCTCCCGCTTGAGCAGAAGGGTTGGACTAGAAGACCTCCAAGATCCCTTCCAGCTCTATTCTGATTGATTGAACCTAGAGTAGTTAACAGACTGAAGCCTGGTATAGCTTCATGCTTTTAAACTTTTCCAAACACTGCTTTCAGTCTGAAATCAGGACCTAGAATTTAATTCAGAGAGCTGCTCTTTACTCTCATATTTATTTTTTGCAGGTTTTTATTTTTCTAAAATCATTCATTCAGTAAAAACTGACAGCTTATAACAGAGCAAGTTCTAGAGTTTTCTTTAGATTTTTGTCAACCTATAGTGTTCTATGCTTAATCTGTGAATATGCTAAATCTTAATACTTGGGTTAACAAACTAACTACACAGAGATAACATGCTAGACTTAAAACAAATTAACCTTGTTTATGGCTCAGCATTGATAGCAATGGTGCTCATTTATTACAGCAAAACAATGGCTGGATTTCTACACCCTCTGAACCAAAACTATCCACCCGTTTCAGTGTAGTCCAAGGAGTCATGGAAACCTTGCCACTGTCTACCATTTGCATGCTTATAATATAGGTATAATTCAATGTTTGCCTCAACCACATTGAGAAGTATTCTGTTTGCAAGACTAAATAGATTATTATATTATATTATATTATATTATATTATATTATATTATATTATATTATATTATATTATATTATATTATATTATATTATATTATATTATATTATATTATATTAATTATATTATATTATATTATATTATATTATATTATATTATATTATATTATATTATATTTATTATGTATTGTATTGTATTGTATTTTGTATTGTATTGTATTGTATTGTATTGTATTATTGTATTGTATTGTATTACATTGCACTGTATTATACTATACCAGTGATGGCAAACCTTTTAAAGGCCGAATGCCCAAAAACCGCCCCGCCCCCTGGCCTGCCGCCTGCCCCTACTCCACACCAGCTCCTCCTCCTGCTCCGCCCCCACCCACTCGCAGGGCCACCCACCACCTCCATGGCCCACCGCATATCGCCCAGGCGGCCCTGTAGCGCCATGGCAGCCACGGCCTCCACCCGCACCCAGCAGCATCATCTACACGTGTCGGGGTGCAAAGGTGGAGTCTTGTCCCTGCTGCCTGGCTGCTATGTTCTTGGCTGCACTGCTCTGTGCAGGCCGTGCCCGGGGGTGACTCTCCAGGGGGGCTGCTGGTGAGGAGGGGGCTGCTGGGGGAGGCGGGGCTGGGGCAACGGCACGCATGCCCACAGAGAGGGCTTTGAGTGCCGCCTCTGGCACGCGTGCCATAGTTCGCCACCGCTATGCTATGCTATGCTATGCTATGCTATGCTATGCTATGCTATGCTATGCTATGCTATGCTATGCTATGCTATGCTATGCTATGCTATGCTCCTTTTCAAAACATGTAAGTACAGTAGCTGTTTTAAAGTGAGCCATGGCTGTAAATTGATTTGCTACTGAAAATCACCCCCTGGCAGCTGCCATTTGCAGTCAGAAGTGCTGCTTACTGAAAAGACTCAGGAAGAAGAGTGGTCTTTCAGCAGAGGAGATTCAACACAGAATTTGTTCCAGGTTAATGTCCTGTGGCTGCCTTTTTCTTCAAAATAAAAGTAAGCTCTTGTTCCCTTTTTGCCCACCACTAATGATAAAATCTCATGTCCAACAATTTTTGCCCGGCAGCAGATACATTTGCACAGGCAGATTTCTGAACTTTTATTAATCATTAATTCACTTTCATAAATATTAACTCAGTTATGTGAATATTGCAAAGATATAGCATGTAGAGAGACATTTTGGTGTAATGATTGAGGTATCAAGTTAGAAACTGGAAAATTATAAGTTCTAGTCCTGCCTTAGGCACAAAGCCATGTGGATGACCTTGGACCAGTCATACTCTCTCAGGCCCAGGAAGCAGGCAAGGGCAAACCTTTTATTTATTTTATTTTATTTTATAATTTATTAAATTTAGAGGCGACACTTCCAGTTTTCTTGCCAAGAAAACTGCAGGGATTTGTCACCAGGAGTCAACACTGACTCAAAGGCACCTCAAAAAAAAAAAGCATGGAGAATGGACATTCAAAAATGTCCTTGTTGTGATTACAGAATTCACAGGCAGGCAAAAACTTTTTGGTAAGCAAAAAAGAAACAAGAAGAAAAGTGTCCACTTTATGCATATTGGGTTTGTATGTCACGCTAAGCCAAAATCAGACCACACTGTAGCTCAGTGCAATGTGAAAACTTCAAAAGAGCAGAAACTGTTGTCCATCCAAGGGAGCATCTGATCTTAACCAGTGGCTTCTCCCAGCCCTGCCCTCCCTATTAACTTTTCATTTGGGCTTACAAAATGAACCTTGGGATCTTTCATACATAAATCATGTTTTAAAATACCCCAAACCACCCTCTGCCTGAAGACTAAAGCCCAGGTTAAAATCCTTACCATTTGATTCTATCAAAGGCAGACACTACCCCTAATATCTCATCTTACACTTGTGGCAAGATGGGCGGCCCATACATTTTATCTATATAAATAAAAATGTAAATGTTCGTTTGTTCAAAATCTTAAATCTCCGAAAGTTCTTCACCGATTGCTTTGAAATTTTGACACAACGTTGCATTCGAATACGCGTGTGTTTTTATATACCTATATTATATAGATGTCACACCTGTGACAGGTAAAAACATGCTTTTTTTGAAAAACAGCGCCATCTGTTGGACGTAAAAGCAACACACGCTTTTACCAGACTGAGCCACAGCAACGCATGGCTGGGTACAGCTATAAATAAATAAAAATGCTAGATAGATACTTCTGAAATAAAGGAACAGGCCTCCAGGGTTCAAAGACTGTAATTTACAGGGAAGGATTGTATTGTACATCTTTCCCTTTAATAAGCATAATTCTTTTTCATGCTACTTAAAAGAGTTGTTAATAAAAGAGGCTGGTTTATACTTTATTAGTTTATACTATTCAGGAGTCTCTAAATGAAACTCTGTGAAGCACCTGAGCCTTCAAGGAAAATGAAGCGGCTAGTGGGGCTCCACACAGTTTCATTTAGAGACTCCTGCATATCTTGGGGGCAGTATCACTAATCCCCAAATACAAGTAGTGAGTCAAGGAAGCTGCTTCAGCCTCTTTTATTATAAAACAATAAAGTATAAACCAGCCTCTTTTATTATAAACTCTTAAGCAGCATGATAAAGAATAGTTCCCTTATTAAAGGGGAAAGATGTACAATACAATCCTTCCCTGTAAACTACAGTCTTTGAACCCTGGAGGCCTATTCTACAGACACCTGCAGAGAGTCCTCTTTCCTCTGGTCACCCTTCCGACAGCAATAGGCGGTTTCTTTGACTTAGAATTCCACTGAGGAACCGGAAAAAATGGCCCCACTCTCTTTCCCCCCCTCAAATGGAAGAAATAGGAGCAAAACGGTAAACAGCAATACTACAGAACTAGGATGCTTTTCAGATGTGCTTTTAGCCGCTGCCCTAAATGCCAACTCCTGCAGTCATTGTAAGTCCGCTAGCACCACATGACAGTTTGTTCACAAAATCCTGTATGAATGAAACCCACAATAACAGCAAAAGTGGACGATGAACAGAAGGCCTTCCAACGCACGGTGCTCTGAGAACCACCAGGAACAGGGAAGCACAGAAGTATTCTGGAATCAGCTAGAAAGTTCTGTTTCTGATTTAGTCAGCCACTCTAAGGTTAATATGCTACTTGCAACATAAAAAACTTAAGAAGCTGTGTTCAGTCAACAACGATTTTTACTATGGTTTTAATCTGAACTTCATCACATTAAATATTTGGAGGAAAGTCTGTTTTGAGAATATGCCTCTGAACACATCGAAATACCTGAAAGTGAGGAAGGCGGCTAAAATTTGGAAGGGGAAGTGACCTCTTTTCCTCTGAGGCTTAGCATATTGGGAAACATGGTGGAAGAGACTAGATGTGGGAGAGAAGTGGTAGGCTCTTTTTTTTTCATTTGTTTTTTTTTCTCCTCCCTCATCCCCCAACCGCTTGCTATTTTTTTAGATGCTGGGCTTAAAACAGAATTTCAAAACCCTACTGCCAAAAGTCTAGCTTGAGTCAAATTATTTCTCTCAAGAACTTTTTAAAAAAAAATCATTCTTCTCAAACTGTTTTACATTGATAAGGATACAAAATGAGGCCCCATACCTGTTCACAGATGGCTCCAGTTATGGTGACAGGAAAGAGTCGGACCGTTCCTCGGCCAAGGTTCTCTCGCTTACGCTGCTGTGAGAATAATTTCAACTCTTTTGCCTCCTCCTCCTCCAGGGAGCTGCAGTATTGAGCCTGGATAAAGATTTGAAAAGGAAGGCAAGATGGTCAAGAAAGGTCAAGATTTTTTTTGTGTGTGCTGATAACTCTGGGGCAGGTCTTCCATTCCAGGAACACTCAGTATGCCCTGCTCTCAAAATGAAAAAACTGGAATAAAATTACGAAGTGAGGTAGCTGGCTGATGGATACTTATTGGGATCCCAACATTCCCCTTGCTGGTGAACTCTAGTTCTTCTTATGTCCGGCCAACAGTCAGTTCTGAAGCATGATGGTAACTGCAGTCCATCCACATCTGGATGGCTAACTAGGCCCCAGTTGAAATAGAGAACCATCCATTTAGTAGGCCAAGTTAGACAACACCAGTCTTCAGATTAGGGCAAAGAAAGACAACAGGTTTAGCATAATGTTATACAGATCATTGGTTAAAAGACATCTGTAGCAAAGAAAAGAGAAAACAGAGATGGAATAAAGATGATATAAGGTAGGGGTAGTCAACCTTGGCTCTTTTATGACTCGTGGACTTCAACTCCCAGAATTCCTGAGCCAGCTAAGCTGGCTCAGGAATTCTGGGAATTGAAGTCCACGAGTCATAAAAGAGCCAAGGTTGACTATCCCTGATATAAGGGGATGCCCAAGAAACAGAAAAAAATAGGTAACCCCTTCAACTCATTGCGAGCATTCAGCCCGGAACATACTCTTTCTGAGAGAATGAAGAACTCAGCAGAAAAAAAGATTTTGCAGCCTTTGATCTGTACAATGCAGACACCAAAGGAACTGATTCACTGCTGGCAAATGACCAATTCCAGCAAGTGAAAGCAGCCCAGGCCAGGGTAGCAACTAACTAGCCACAAATCATGGGATCAGACAGCACCAGGCTGCCCTCTCAGGCCCCAGGGATCTGGTAAGCCAGAAGACAAAAGAAATCAATTAAATTTTGCCCAGGAAAAAACTTTATATTTTTACGTCAGTCTATAACTGAGAATAGTGGCTGCCCACAAGTATGGGAAAACCATTAGCTTGCTGGCCTTGTGTAAACAAATCAATTCCTAGTCCCCAGGAGGTAAGGAATTTCCAGGGAGAGCTCATACTGTCCTGGGACTCTGGAGGTTGATCAGAAAAAACGACATCAAAGAGGCCCCTTCTCAAGGAAGCTCTGAGCCTAATGATTAATTTAGCTCCTTGAAAGCTAAAGAGGGTGGAGAAAAGAGATTTAGCACAGAAATCCTTCATCTGTTTATGGTTTGAAACTGGCAACCTCTACCAGGATTTTTTTTTCTTTTTCAAAATTCTGAGATGCCTGAGGACAGAAGTTTGTTTGAACAATCAGTACTCCCACACCCTTTCTTCACTGCATTCTATGTGAACATACTTTTCTTCACTGCCTTTTGTCCATTTGTCAACAGTCCGATAACTGGAAGGAACCCTGAAATAGATCTTGGCATTATATTTTAACTAATTCGTTTTGCTACCTCTGGTAAAAAATGGTGATCCACCTAAGTACAGGAAATACTTCAAGCCTCCTTCTGTGTAAAAGGGCCCCAGGCAATTAATCAGCCAATCTCTTCTTTTAAAAGGTGCAGACTTTCTCTATTTCATTTCTCCCAGTTATGGTTATTATTGGGAACAATGTTTGGTCCTTTCAATCTGCAATCCCTTCGAAGTGCAGAAAACGTAGAATAAAGTGCAGCATTCTAATGTTTTTAATTTTAAAAAAAACCATCAGGTTTCTAACTCTTATTGAAATCATTGATCAAAACATAATGGAAACTCCAGAGATTTGTTGGGGGAGGTGTTTCAATGGAACTTCCCCATTCCTTTCCATACACCAAAAGCAGAATAACAATGATAAATAACAATACCAACCTCATTCAAGTAATCATAATCATGGTATCAGTATAGTACAATGATGGCGAACCTTTTAGAGACCGAGTGCCCAAACTGCAACCCAAAACCCACTTATGCATCGTTGGGTGCCGGGTGGGTGTGGCCCATTGGCTGGGTGTGGCCCATTGGGTGGGCGTGGCCCATTGGGTGGGCATGGCTGCAGTGGTAACGGCAGACTGGGTGGGACTAAAAAGTCCAATCAATCAATTCCAACTTTGCAAGATCTTTTTTTTTCCGCGAGAAGTTGAAATTGACTGATTGATTGAACCTTTTTTTTGTACACAGCGGCGGAGGCCTAAACCGGAAAGGTTTTATAAAACCCAGCTGAAGGCCTAGGACTGGGGCGATGGTGTGTGTGCCCACAGACAGGGCTCTGAGTGCCGCCTCTGGCACCCGTGCCATAGGTTCGCCACCACTGGTATAGTATCTTCTGCTGAGATATTTTGAAAATACACATATAGAATAATGTTTTGCACTGCTAGCCTAATGAGCATCACAAATTTCAAGAATAATTATGAATGCCTTTTTTTGGGTGATCGTTGTTCCTGCCACCTGTGGTAGATTAAGCCCAATTATTTAGACTGCAAACAGAGAACAGGATTGTGTAAATGGCCTTCAGAGCTGATAACTGCCAGTGACTGACAACCTAGCAGGTGAGAAGGCAAAGAAACTAATCTAGCAAAATACACAAGATTGATCTTGAGGAAATTCCTTTCTGATTCAGAGGGGGCAATCTTTATAGCCCTTTAGACTTACCATTGTGTGCACACACCAAGAACGACCAGGACTCTGAAGCACACTCCTTTTCTAAACTGATGATTGGTAGACGCTTGGGGAAGGTGGATTGGGATCTACTGTAAAGGTGGCAGGACTAGAAAACAATTTCCAGAGGACATGATAGTGTTCGGAAGAAGGCTCTGCAGAAAATAGCTGAAGACCGCAGTGGAATGAAGAGCCAGCTCTGAGAGAGGAGGGTAGAGCCTTCTTTCTAAAACTGCAGCCAGCACCTTTGAAAGAGCACTAAGTTTGCATACCTCCTTGGGTTTCTGAATTGCTTTAGAAATCTTTAAATCAACAGGTTTGATAGTACTGAGTGAATTTCCTTCAATCTTTGCAAAATAACTTTTAACTATAAATATAAGAACTTAACTTTTTTTTTTTAATAAACAGCAAAGGGGTGATTAAAATTTTGATTTTCAAAAGCTACAAACAGATTAAAATTGAACACTGGAGAGAATTAGAGGGAATTAATGATTAGGTTAAAGGAGAACACATCAATTCAATGTACAAATACAGAATGAAACAAGATATTTTAACATTGAACATATTCAAGGATGTTTTTGAACAATGGACCCAAAAGTTAATTTTAATAGGATCTGCCTCTATAGGTAAACTGTGTTTTAAAATGTTATGGAAGAGGAACAAGTTCTACCTGACAAGATCAAGACTGGCATGGTAAAAGATGTATACAATGTGTATACAAAAGAAACTGGCTGATATCTTAATATTTAAAAGGAATAAACAAACAACAAACTAAGAAAGTGACCCAGATAATTTTTCTATATTTGATTTGCAAAAGAAACTTGTTAATCTTCTGAAGAATTTTGTGAGAAGGGACAAAGAAAAACTGAAACCAAATCAAATTTACGGCATTAACCATTATAATTGTTAAAAGTAAAATAAAAGGAAGGTATCTAAAGTTGGTTTACTTGGTTCAAAGTTAAAATAGATATGTCATTCCTGGTAACCTTTCTGGACTTTTGCTGACAGTAGGACCGAACTGAGGATGCTTTATGGATCTGTTTATAGATAAGAGATGGGATATGGAAAGAAAAGATCATTTGATGTATTTTAAGAGAAGCTGATAAGTTATTATAATTGTTTATACTTGTGATCAAGTTGGGAAGTTACTTTATATATTTTCTTTTTTGTTACTATATTCTTACTTACAGCATCTCTAGACTGGCTTCAGTTTCCCCCACCTCACACCCCAACATTGAGAAGAAAAGATAAGGGTGTTTTTTTTGTTCCTGACAATGAGATGGAAAAGGGCAAAGCAGTAAAAAACCAGTCCTTGTCTCTAGTTCACTAAAATAGAGTCCACCATATTACCTGAATTACTTCTTCATTATAGTAGAACACTCATGGAAAACCCAAGACTTAGGGCTTTTACTATTCACATTTTGTAACTGAGAGCACCCACATATTCATACCACCAATACAACATCAGTTATTTGGGGGTAATCTGAAGCCACTAGAAGGGAAATGGAATCAATTCCCCCGTGTGGTAAAGCTTAAATTCTGGCTTTGGTCTGCTTATCCGTTTTACGGCACACAGTTATTATCTCTGTTAATACCAATAATACATACTTTTTAAGAAGCCACAAAATAAATATTTTTTTTAAAAAAAAGAGGATGGTGCAAATATAAGCCAACTCTTCCCAAACAGAATCCTTGAGATAATTAGAAAAGATTTTATAAAACAATTTTCTCAAAAACAACAAGTGGAAATCTATCTAAAGTACAACTCATGTAGACATTGGAAATCAAAGTTGGAGGTTCAGAGTAAACACAACGCAAGTGGAAGAGCAGGTAGAAGGCCATTTGTGAAGCTCCAAACTTTTATGAGATGGAGCATTCAAAACTAGCCTGGAGAAGTTATCCTAAAAGTCATGGGAAACTAATGAAGATTGCAAATGCTGGCTAAAGTGCTCTCAGCAACCCACTCCTCGGTTGGGTTGGGTTGGTTACTATACTAAAATTTCTATACTGTCAACAAAATTGCCATACTGATTCAGAAGAAAAAATTGCAGCCTTAGAAACAACAAAGCTATCCTAAATGATGAACGCTGAATACTTCTCAAAACATTTTCAATCACACTGCAAACAAATATATGAAGGAAGAGTGAATGAGTTGAAGGAAGACCGAGAAAATCATGGTTAGATGAAGTCGGTGAGATCCTCAAGAGGTGAGAAATGAGAAATTTAGAGGGAGAAAAAAAGCAAGATATGAAATGGTATCTTGGACACGGTGGAAGGAAGGACAGAAAGGTATGGAGATATATACTTAATTATATTAGTAGTATAAACTAAATTTAGCTATTGTTTTGTTTACTGTCTTATTCCCATTTGGTACTTTGCATAATAATTTGATCAACCTGAAGGAGACAGAACGATGGATATGTAGGTTTGTGCATACCTCTCTCCAAAACACAATTAAAAAATACTTCTACCCTGCTTATCCACTTTAAAAAAAAACACTTCAGTGCACCATTACAAAGCAAGTAGCAATACAGCAGTAGGAAAAAATGGGTATCAAATGCTCTCAGGCTATGTTTCCAAAAGCAGTTTAAAAACAGTAAAAGAAGGAAGAAGCCAAAGAACAGCATAACTGAGGGAAGGTTCTGAGGCTTTTCCCCTACTAACAGGAAAATGTATTGATTGGAGACCACCATTAACATGGCCCCCTTTTCACATATTTATGCCGTATTACAGTGCCATTTGCAGTCTCAGCAGAGACAGTGATTGGGCAAAGTCATCCATGGGTTTCATGAACGAGGATGAACTTCCACTTCCTAGTCCGACGTCTCAAGCAGGGGTCTATGACAATTCGCCACGGCCAACTCGCCACAGGACAACTCACTGTGGGACAAGAGTTACACTAATATCAAAGAAATGGTGGAACAGAATCATTAAAGCAGGGGTTCTCAACCTTGGCAACTTTAAGACTTGTGGACTTCAACTCCCAGAATTCCTCAGCCAGCTTTGCTGGCTGAGGAATTCTGGGAGTTGAAGTCCACAAGTCTTAATGTTGCCAAGGTTGAGAACCCCTGCATTAAAGGAAGGATGCAAAAGTAGGGACAAAATGAAATGTGAACGGCAAAAATTAAAATAATTTTTTTATTTTAAATAATAAAACTGAATTGTTCAATTGTCCCTTGGCGAGTTGTCCCATTCCACTTAACCAGCACACTAGCAACAGAGGACGGTATTCCTGCATCTGTCAGTTTTTGCAAGAAAAGATCATTCCTGTTGAAGTTCTTGCTTCCACGCAATCGATGGAAGACTCCTGAACTTTTGCATCTGGCCACACATATCAAGTACAGAACTCTTAAGAAAACAACTTTCTATAGGAAATCATCTCTTAGCTCCATCACCCCCACCCCACCCTTCCTTCCTGTTCAATAATAATCCCTCCTCACCTCACTGTCATGAGGTGGAAGCTGGTGCAACAGCTGACGAATGCGGTACCGTTCTCCAGGGCTGTTGACATAGGGAACTTTGTCTTCTGGGAGGCAGCTGAAGAACTGATAGACCTGAGGGTAAAAAGCACCATTTATAAATTTTGAAGGAGGAAACTAAAGCAGAGAGCCAAGAACAGAGCTCACAGTGGTTGCACCCAGTGCTCAGTCGGTCTAGCAAAAAGTTTCTCCATCTTCTCTACAGATCTCCCAGGAAGCCCACACAAAACTAAATCCCTCAAACAAGTTACGTCAGTGATGGCGAACCTTTTAGAGACCGAGTGCCCAAAAACTGGCCCCGCCCCTGCCCCGCCCCTCACCCCGCCTGCCCGCAGGGCCACTCACCACCTCCAGGGCCACTCACCGCCTCCAGATTGCCCAGGCAGCCCAGCAGCGCCATGGCGGCCATGCCCTCTGCTCGTGCCCCGCACAATCAACTGTGCAAGATGGGGCGTGAGGGCAGAGTCTTGTCTACGCTGCCTGGCTGTCATGTCCTTGGCTGCGCTGTTCCGTGTGGGCCACGCTTGGGGGCGACTCTCCTCCAGGGGGGCTGCTGGTGAGGAGGGGGTCGTGGGGGGAAGCAAGGCTGGGGCAACGGCACGTGTGCTCACAGAGAGGGCTCCGAGTGCCACCTCTGGCATGCGTGCCATAGGTTCGCCACTACTGAGTTAGGTCATCCCAGTTAGGTGTCAAAATGCTGACCGGATGCCCTGGGCAAATGCAGTAATCCTCTAGAAGCAAAAACGTCCCCTGCAAATATGATATTATAAACATCAGATGTCTTTTTCAAGATAGGGGCTCCATAGCTATCCAAATTGTTCTTTCCATAAGAATGGGATGCAAGATCAGGGCCACTAACTCAGGGGCAGGTGGCATGTTTGTTTTGTACAATATTCCAACTTCAAATCCCCAGGTTTATCAGATATGAGAGGCTCAAGTAGCAGTGCTGAGGAAAAACATGGACTAACCCTCACCACAAATACCCTCAGATGATGGGCAACCTGTGATTCAGTGGGGCCTGATCCCTCCCCCTTTCTTTTATAGTTCCTGCAACTTTTCCAACCATGACTGCCCAAAATCAGCACTTTTCCCGGTGTTCTGAGATATATTTGGCCTTCAAACAGGATTAAGTTAACACAAGTGTTCTCAGCTCAACCCACAGTGCAGCCCTTGTGCCCTCTAAAACAGGAAATTGAGTCCCCTACCAATCAAAAGATTTCATCTCTGAGGAACAGCATGCAATAAAACCCTTCCGTTTGCTACAAAATCAAGCTTCCTTCCTATTATATCATTCAAAGATAAAGGTGCCCCAATCTGGCTATTGAATTCAACACAGAATCTTCTCTATCCATAATAATAAACCAGTGACACAAACACACACATATAACACAAAATTTCCATTTTGCGATTTAAATTCAGTTCTGTCCAGCATGATGGGTGGAAGGCAGGAGATTTCTGTTTTAATAATTACTATCCAAACGAACCCTCAAGACAACAGTGAAATCCATTCAGGGGCACTCAATTGAAACAGTCTTCCCTAACATCGTTACTATAAATTCAACAAACAAATAAATAAATAATTATTCCCAGATTCAACTCTCAGCTCGGTGGATTCTTTCAGAAAAACACTTTCTTGTGATCTAATAAACTGGCCCTACAGGGTTCTCTGGATAATCTTCAGTCTAAAAAGGGTAAATACTTTCTATAATGAAAAATCTGATAAGAAACAGCAGAAAGTACTATAAATTATTCTCTTTAATTAGTTTAAAACAAGAGTTTATTAATCAGATTATAAGCAGCCTGGCTTTACTGGAATGATTAGGTGACATAATATCCACATGTACACCCAAAAAGGTAGTTACTGCTTTATAATTAAATTAATTCTATCCTATTTAAACTTCCTGCCTTCTTCTTTGGAAAAACACCCTATTTTATCGAGGTTAACATCAGTACAGCCACATATCTTTAAAAAAAACATGCATACCCCTGCATGAAGATTTCAGTGAGATTCAAAACCTTGCCACCCAGAAATTAGATCAATTAATCCAACAAAATACTGAACTCTTACTGAACTTTTTTCCTTCCCCCTTTTAGAAGAATGGAATAACAGGATTGGAAGGGACCTTGGAGGTCATCTAGTCCAACCCCCTGCTCAAGCAGGAGACCCTATACCAGGGGTGTCATACCCTATACCAGGGGTATCAGACCCTATACCCGCGGGCCGGATACATCATAGCGAAACTGCGCCCACCCCATTGCCAGCAATGGCAAAAAACTCATGATACGTCGCGACACGTCACGTGACGTTGCGAGTTTGACACCCCTGCCCTATACCATTCCAGACAAGTGGCTGTCCAGTCACTTCTTGAAACCTCCAGTTTTATACTAAGAAAAGTTAATAACACTACAGCAAGAGAGCAGTTTGTGATACAGCCATTTAAAAGTTATTATTATTATCAGCAAATAACTGAAATTGTGTGTTTTGGAGAGGCCCTACTACTGAATCCTTCATGCCCAAGGGAGTAGTAAGGTCCAGAAGGATTCAGTAGTAAAGCCTCCCCAAAACACACCATTTCTGTCTTCTCATTTTAGCCCCTTGCACAAATCTCCAATTATTTCCTGTCTTTCTTCCTCCACTTCTTTCAAAGAAAGCAGAGCAAAACAAAAGATGTTCAAGACTACGAATCTATAGTATTGACTGCTGTGTTGTGGAACAGTCATGCCTTCTCCCTCAGAACAGTGGGAGATGTAGTTCAAGCAAAACTAACAAGCCAGGAAATATGTAAAAATGCTCAGAACACTCCCCAAACATCAACTCCCAGAAATCCTTGGAAAAAGCCAGGAGAACTGAACTGGAACTAAACTCAGAGGCTAACCAAATGACACGAGGGAGGGGAGCTAAAAACAGATTGCACCAAAAATGTCTGTAACCTTCTCCTGCCTTGCTGCAGGTTAGGTGAATTCTCAGAAGATGGAACCATCAGTATCACCTGTTCAGGCTTGAGTCCTGGAGGAACCCAAGCATATTCCTCCGAAGCACAGCCAGAATCATCATCCGAGATGGAGTGACGCTGGAAGTCAGAAATCAGACGGCACATCATCCTTTCCAAGTCGACAGGGACCATGCGTACTGCATGCTCTTCCCGGGGACACTTGCAGTGCTGGCAGATCTTCCTACACAGGAAGGAAAATGCTTATAGTGACCTAAGTCTTGGAAGATCCAAGAGAAGCTGCAAGAAACAAAAGACCTCACAGAATTATGTTACTTGCCAAAGATTTTTTTAAAAACCTCATTAATAAGCATAGTTCCTCAAAACTTTACCTATATACCCTCACACTGGACCCTGACCAATTATTAAATTGGTCCCATCAACCTCTACTTAGATACATTCATTCTTAATTACAGACCCAGAAATGATTAACTTAATAACTAGCTGGCAAACCACAAGGTCACATTCAACCAGTTATAAGGTGGAAAACAAGATAGTGTGAGTAATCTAAAAATGAAATAAACCCCAAAATAGTAATAGGTAGATAGCTGATTTTTTTTTAAAAGCACTAAGCTTTTCTAAACCAATGCCTAGTTCTTATGTTTTATTATTATTGCTACTGCTATCCCATTTCTTAAACTGAATTCTGAAAGTAGCTTATATACAGTACAAATTTCTACAACTGAACAGCAGTGTAATCTATAAAACGAAATGGTTTTTTGTATAGATTATGTTTATTTGCACTCTGACTACAAATAAGGATCACTCCAGTTCCCCAAACTTTATAACAATAGGCAGAGTGCAACAGCCTGTGCTCAATCTTCACAATCGGGTTATCACCAGTTCAATAGAGACTATATAATACAGTTGGTGATTGGTGAAGCAATTCTCAAGCTTCCCTTCCCACAGACTGGGTGACAGAAGCGGGGGGGGGGGGGGGGGGGGGGGGGGGGGGGGAAGCAACCAGTGGTGAAACAAGATAATTCAGATGAGTGTAGAAATGCAGAGGAACAACTCATGCTGTAACATAGAGACTTGAAGAAGGGGATGGATGTACAGTGAATAATGGAGGGAGACAGAATAAAAATGTTCCTCAACTGCACAGTTTTCTGCTCTCATGCAGATTTTTATTCAGAAAAGAAAATGGTCAACGTTTTGAAAAAAAGAATAATTGAACCCAGAAAAGTTATGATTGGAAGAGAAAGATGAGATGAATGTGAAAAGAGTGATGAGAAACAAATGAAAGCTATATATGAATGCTAAATTAAAAAAAAGCATGCCACTATAACAACTGGAGAACAAAAGATGCAGGGCTGAGACAATGTTTTAATTCATTTATCCGAAATTCTATTTGGATAACATCACAACACATCTGCAGGATCTTATGGCTTTTATCAGTCTAATCCCTCTTCCCGGACTCAAATACAAAACACTTAAAAACAAATAAAACAATAAGAAGAGTGAAAATAGTACAAGCACGAAAGGCAGATGTCAGAATGAATTAAAGGGGGGAGGCATATCAAGCAGCCCTAAGCATGTTTATTCAGAAGTCCGCTTCTGACTGCATGTGCAGCAATATGTGTATTCCTTAACAATCTTCCCAAGCCTGCTCTCCTCCAGATAAACTAGGTTAGCAGTCTTATGAGCAAATATATGGGATGATGGAGGCTACAGTCTAACCTTTTAAGGGTTTCAATTACAGAAAGGTGTAATGTGTATTGTGCAAGTTAAAAATGGGTTTCAAGATGAGAGAAAATGGGTTTTTACAAGCAGCTAAAATCAGACTTCTTCAACTGAGTGCCTTCCAATGTGTTAGGACTACATATTCCATGATTGACCATGTCAGCCGAGAATACTGAGACTTGATGCCAGATTTAGGAAGGCTGGGTGACCCTTAAACAGTGAATGCAAACAACACATGGAAAAGCCATTTGGAGCATGGAGGGGGGGCTTGGTGGAGCAAAGGAGGGACAATACATTCTCCTACCTCCATCCATGCACTAGGAAGCCTGGGCACTGCTCCCCACACGCCTGACACGGTTGGCCCCGGTCAGGGTCCTCCAACTCAGGCAGCTGATGTGAGACAGAGAGGCAAGAAATCAACCACCAAAACTGCAACAGCATCCATGTCACAATTCCCAACGTTCCCAGTATGGCTCCACCCTACAGTTCCTATTTAACTGCAAAGCTCCGTTCCACCTGCCAGCATGATCAGTATACATTCACCAGTAGGAATCATACACAAGACCAGTTTGAGCTGGTATCTACCCAACCAGTATCTACCCAACCAGGGGGAATCCATTGATGCTCTCCGACCCCAACCATTCCAGTTGTCTCTATCCACAGATGGGGATGCATCAATGGGATCAACCTAAAAGTCCCAGCAGGTTCCCAATCACATTGTTCACCAATTCCCACCTAAGATGAATTGCCTATATTTTTAGGTAGGCTTTTACTACAGAACATGTACAGGTAGTCCCCAATTTACAACCATTCATTTAGTGGCTGAAGTTACAGCGGCACTGAAAAGTGACTTATGACCATTTTTCACAGTTACAACCATTGTAGCATTCCCCCATGGTCACATGATCAAAATTCAGACGCTTGACAACTGACATATATTTATGATGGCTGCGGTGTCCCATGGTCATGTGATCATCTTTTGCTGCCAAGCAAAGTCAATGGGGAAGCCAGATTCACTTAACAACCACGGTTAGTAACTTATCTGCAATGATTCACTTAACAACTGTGGCAAGAAAGGTTGTAAAATGGGGCAACATTCGCTCAACAACTGTCTGGCTTAGCAATGGAAATTTAGGGGGTCAATTGTGGTTGTAAGTCGAGGACCACCTATACTATACCTGGAGATAGAACTGGATTTGGGTATAGAAATGGAGAATTCTATTTCCAAAACTCACTTTACAGAAAAGGAACAGGGAAGGCCTGAAGCCACCCTTCAAAACCTCTGGCCAGGCTTTGTTTGAAGCAGGGAGGATTTTTTTATAAGGGCTCTTGAGGCCTTGGACCAGTCCGTTCTCTGAGCCGGAGGAAGCCAGCAAAGGCAATCCATTTCAAAAAAAGCCTTGCCAAGAAAACTGCAAGGACTTGTTTAGACAAGTCACCAGGAATCAAGAGTGGTCCAAAAGCAGCACCCTCTCCTCATGCCTTGTCACTACCAACCAGTGCTGTTGAGAAAATGGTGTGTGTGTGTGTGTGTGTGTGTGTGCGTGTGTGTGTGTGCATGTCTGTCTCTGTGTATGCGTGTGTGTCCATGTCTATTCCTCCATGCGAGCCATGGGAAGCCAGTGAAACTGCTAACCAAGGAGCTTTGAGGGTGAAACTCTGTTCCTGCACAGGCCTAGAAAAGGGAACGTCTAAGGAAGCCGTAATAAGGAGCTAGCAGGGAATTGTGGGGAAAATGCAACCCACAGGCCGCGACCTGCTGTGTATTCAGCGAGGCAGGAAAAGGCCAGACGTTGGCTTTCTGCCACTACAGGTGACTGAGAAAAGTCGGCAGCAAAAGGCGCCTTGGGAAAGTTTTTGCGCGGGGCGAGGAGGACAGGAGACCGGAGCGGGTGCGCGAGGGAGAAGGAAACTTAATCAGCTGCGAAACTGCATAGAGCAGAATGGGAGTTTTCCCCGGACGATCATTTGGATACTTTCCGTCCATCTTGGCTCCTTCGTGTACGGATCTCATCACGCCAACGCGCGATGAATGAAGGGGGAAGAGACTCGGAAGGGAGAGGGAGAAGGTGCCGGGAGCCGCTCCCACTTCCCCCCAGGCAAACTTCAATGAAGCCCCGCCTGAACTGGGCAGGGAAAAGGGGTTTCGAGTATTTTATTCCCTACTAGCACCCTAAGGCCAAGAGAATGGCAGAAATGGTGAAATTAAGAGGAAAGGGGGGGGGAGGTGATCCCTGGTCCATCCACCATCCATTTTCCCTTGAAGCCTCAAGTTATTAGCTTTAACTCACTACTGGCACTTCATTTTATGCTTTCCTTACCTATCTGTAGAATGGCAGTGTATATCTTACCAGTTTTAATAATAATTGAAAGGAAACCTATAAACTGGGATCCCTACTTGGCTAACATTCACCTTCCCAGTTGTCCAAATTGAAGGAAAGAAAGTGATAAACATTTAAACATACTGTTTTTTTAGAAAAAATATTCTGATAATAAGCTGCCATAAGGATTTAGGGGGAAAAACTATATTGTTCTGTTCTGCACAGAGGAATGTACCCCTCAGAATGATAAGCATTCTGCCCATGTCTCAAAGCCCCTTATATAGTTGTTATTGTTAATTTCATCAGATGACAAAGGGAAACAACTCTCAACTTTTGTTCTTAGATTCTTAAAAATAAATGTCTTCTGAGAAGTGCATTCTGTAAATGCTCAAATATTTGCACTTTCTATAAAGAAAAGCAAACACCCAACAGCAGCCACCATTTCTCAGCAGAATGGGCAACTATTGTGTTAGAATGCTCACAATCCCTAAGCAACATAATTCCTTTCCCCTCACATCTGTTAACTGATATCTACCCAGCGGCTTGCAGCTTAGAAGGGATTTCAAGGGGGAAGGATATAGTTCATCAGATGATGCTTTGATAAATCTGCCAGGACAGACATAATATGAAACCTTTACCTCCCCCCTCTGCCTTCCAGACTGGGGATCCACCATTATGTGATTCCTTTTTATTCTACCACATAACTATTTGTCTCTCTATAATCTCTATAATGGCCCAACCCAACCCAAAAAGCTTTGTGTTGGGAGAAAAGGCAAAATACCCACTGATCTATTACTAAGGATTTGGATATGTAGAAATCTCAATTACAGCTTTTCAGAAAATTGGCTCAGAGCCCTACAAAAGCATTGCTCACTCATGGCCTTTTCTTTCTTACCTACGCCATTTGTATCTCCCCATCCGCCATTTGTATCTCCCCATCCGTATTACACCTTAAAATTTGGTCTTACCCATTTCCAGAGCACTGCTTCAAAACTAAGACTGAAACTTCAGTAAAGGAGAGAAAAAATAAATAATGCAAGAGAGGAATGACAGAGAGAAAATGCTGTCTACATTTGCATAACTTCACAGATGCTCACTATTTTTGTTCAGCTGCCCCTAGCATCTACTGTGTCTCCAGTCCTCAAGACAAAACAAGAAGTATGGACTTAACTTGGATTGCCCTAGAAGAGGGACTCGAGAATTAACCATTTTATCTCCATTCACCACCAGAAAGAAGCAAAAGTGGCAAAGTCCAGAAATATCTGTCTAGACACCCCCCCTATCAGCCCACAGATCAAATGAAGGACTCTCTCTGGGATCAAGTGCCTACAATAAGCTCAAACAAAAGTGTCCAATTATAGGATTTTCTCCACTCAGCAGAACGAGACAACCACCCAAGCAAATCATGCAAAGGATAAGGAATGAAAGCAAAATCTGCTGGAAGACAGATCTCTCCAGCAAAGGTCTTCATGTTGTCAACTAACCACTCTAAGCTATTAAAAAGTTACCTGCTTTCTTATTCAGCTCGGACCATGCTCATTTGCCTCCCCTTATGCCTGAAAGTGCCTCTGCGAACACCTGTTACTACCTCTCCTTCTGTCAAACCCCACCTCTTTGGCTTAACTCCTAGGTCCTCATTGAGCAGAAGCTAAAATATCTCTAATAACAATTTAGACATGTTATTACACTGTTAGGTTGCCTCTCCCTATCCTTTTATTGTGCCTCCTACAAATACCAAAATTAATGGTATATGCTCCTCCAGCAAGGACCCAGATGCAGGATTTTTTTTGCTTGTGATTCATGCATTAAATTCCTATCCCACATTTCCTTCAGGAGCCAAGGTGGTGCGCATCGTGCTCCCTCCTCCCATTTTTCCTCCCAGTTCTGTGAGCAAGTTGGACAGAGACAGAATGACTATCTCAAATCACCAAGGAACTTCTATAGCTGAGGGTGGGCTTAAACTTTGGGCCCCTCAGTGCCAGTCCAAGAATAGCACTAACCTCCATGGCACTTTATGAAAACCTTCCACCTTCAAGACAAAAAGTCTTACTGGAAGATTCCATATGCTCTTATTAATGAATCTAGCATATGGATGTTACCGGTATGGGCAACTGGACACTTTCAGGTATTGCCCACAGATGTAAAGATTAGAGAGATATGCAGGGACCGTTTACAGAGAAAGAATGCATAACCATCTTCATGTGAACAAATTTCATGCTTGTATCATCCACCTTTTCCTTAAGAATTTCTAGAGTCTGCAGATTTGTTTTTAATTTATTACGTCAATCCAATTCAGGATCTCAAAGCAGGAGATAAGGAATGCTATGGCCCTCCACATGTTGATGAATTGTGGCCTTCCCCCTCCCCATTCCTCCTCCCCCCTTCAACCCCCTCATTATTTCTCCTGAAATAAAGCATGTTTAATTAATATGGTTAGGTTTAAGAGCAGAAGAAAGATTTTACAAATAGCCAACAACCTTCCAGATGTTTTGGACTGTGATTTCCATGATAGGTTCTATGTTGATTCAGGTGTATGTTGACAAAACTCCTGAGAACAGATGATTATGCTTTTTGCAAAAACCCTATAACCCAACAGGCATCCCCAACCATCTATTTCACACCACCTACCTGGGATTTACAAAACATCCTGCTAAAGGCAATGGGCCTCCAAAGCACAGCCACAGATAATGGCAACTGCCTTTGGAAAAACTAGCATTTTATTCCCTTTTTGTGGCCCTCCTGCGATATAGTGTCTGGCTGTATTGTCAGTGCTTTAATGCAACTGGCATCACCCACTTTAGAGGGACACCTTTCTAGGCTCCAGACTCAGCACCTTCTCTTGTTAGGATGTGGTGGGTGGCTGAAATTCTCTTGCTCTTCTCTCCAAGGGCCTGCCTGGGGCATCTCTGGTGAAGTAACAGAAGCCGGAGAGCCAAGATTGCTCCCAGTTCTAGCATTCCTCGTGGCAGCATCCCTAAGAGCTGCTGCCACGGTATTGGGTTCCCCCTGTGTCGCCACTTGCCCTCTTTTGCCCTGTAATCCAGCGCCCCCGAGCACCTTCATTCATCCTCCCTTTTATCCCTTTTATCCGGAGGATTCCCTGGAAAGCTTGGTGTGAGAAAGTCCGTTCGGTATCTGTACAATACAGTACTGAGCTCCCCCACCCCGCCGCCCCATGGCGTCTCCTTTGGGGAAAGGGAATTAAGTTAATTACACCCCGCTGGGACAAGCCCCGCCGCTTCTTCTCCCCGCCCATCCCTTACAGCGCCTCGTGCCGTTTCTGATCTCGTTTCTGATCTCTTCCTCCGACCTCCCTCTCCCTCCCCCTCCCCCGAACTCCGAATGGGCCGCGGCTGCCTCCGCGGAGGCTGGCTGGAGATCGCTTCGGTCCGATTCCCAGCCCATCCCTTCTCTCCCCTTGACAGGGACTCACGGCTCGGGTGGATCGTCGGCGCCGCGATCCGCGGTTGAACATGGCCCCGATCCCGCCGTCTTCAGCGCCCGGGCGCAAGGGGGAAACCTGGAGATAGGTGAGCCCGCCCGGGCGCTGCTACAGCTGTGGCTGCGTTTCCCTTCCCCAAGGGAGGGAGGAGTCGCCGTCTCCGGATCCCTCCCCGCCTCCAGCCACCCAATCCCGCCCCTTAGTCTTCTCTTACGCCAGCTTCCTTTCCATCCTCCTCCTCCTCCTCCTCCTCCCAGGATCATTCCCTCCCTGCGCGCTTTCGGCGCTTGTGTTCCTGCCGCCGCCTCCGCTACGTTTGTCCTGGCCCCCAATAACTGTAATGGTCGAGGCGCGCAGAGGTGGCTTACCTGCATTGCGTGATTGTATGTGTGTACCCGCCACCAATGGTGGTTAGAAGGATCAGGTCCTCAGGATGCAGGAACGCGGATCTCCGGCTGACTGCACAAGCAGGTGGCTCCCCTCGCCCTGCGGCCCGAAGCGCGTCTTTGTCAAGCAAACGGGCTGGCTGCTTCCCTTCCCCGTTCGCCTGGCCTTCCCGCTGTCACCTTCCATCCATTTAAACTCTTCCCCGTCTTTTCTCCGTGCCTGTTGTCACTTCTTATTAACGTAGCCAACTCCCGCTTTTTCTTTCCTCTGGCATCCCTGGAACTGTTTTGTTTTTTTTTGTTCCTATCATGCTCCAGGTCCTTGGAGGCAATTTCTCCCCTTTCTCCAACTGTTGTAATTTCCCCTCTTGCTTTTCTGTTCCACAGTTCTTCTCTTCAGGATAGACCAAAAAAAAAACAAAAAAAAAACCCCATCCCCTATTGGTGCTAGCTACAGGAGACACCAAATTCTGTCTACACAGTAGCCAAAAAGGTTTATTCACTCCCTCTACTTGCCCAGTTCAGTCCTGACACAATTTGACTGCTGTAAGCTTTTGCAAAGTAGAGGAGAATAAAGTCAGCCCAAGAGGCTTAACTTTACAGCAACTGAGTTATTGCTCTTCACTATACCAGGAAAATAATTTTCCAATCTCCTTGATGTTTACTTAGTTGTCTACTAAGTAGTGAGACACATCTCCAGGCAACTGTAATCACACCAAGAGACATAAAAACGTCCTGTAAAGTCTGCCCTTCTTTATCAAAGGTAGCATCAGCTGGAAGCTTATCAATGTAAACTGTCTCCTGAAGAGAAAAATTAAGTACATGCTTCTACCCCATGTTCTTAAGAAAATTAAAACAGGAAGCACACCTAGATTTGCTAAGCTATGCTGTATAATTATCACTAAAAAAAAAACCCCACTTGGAATCTAATGTTCCATTGCAATTTAGCGACTTGCTGAAATGCCCACCTATTTCTGTAAGATAGATAGATATGTAATAATCTGATACTGTTCTGAATCTCAAAAAAATGTTCTTACTAATCACGGATTTGAACAGGGCAGACTTGAGTCCAAATCCTAGCAGGTGTTTCTCAGAGGTCGATGTGGCTCAAAGGGTTGTTGCAAGGTTACCATTTACGCCATCTGAACTCCTTGGAGGAGGATCAAGGTAATAATACTGTAATAAAGGAGAGAAGCTGTGCCACAGCCCAATACAGAATTGAAAACAGACTTTAAAAACCACTTAAACCCTGTCAATTGGAGTAACTCCCAAATAAAGCCATAAGCATTTGCAGCTTAATTTCATATCCAAGTGGCCCGAAAGCAGCACATAAGAGTTGCAGACTGATTTGATTATTAGAGCCATCCAAGTTAAACTGAAGTAGACAATCTTTTGGTGAGCAGAACCCATGCAAAATCTTTGCTGGGGGGCGGGTGAGGGTTGCAGTAAAATAATAATACAATATAGTTAGGTTGTCTCACACACTTAGGGACAGCTAGGATCTGTAGGCTTTTTCTGAGAAGGGGTTCTCGATCTATAATAGTATGTTAATCTTTTCATGTGCTTCAAAATGACCCCTCCAGCGTCTGATCCTTGTAATTTGAAAACAGTCCAGGATTAGAGAAGAAGGGGTTATACTGGATGCCACAGGTCCACCTTCCCCTTATTTACTTTCTTCCCTTTAGAGATGACTTTTATCATTCTGTCTGTCTATCTGCCAGCTCTTTCTTCTTTTCCAACCCACTATAAATTAATCTCCCCCATCAACACGCAAGAACAAGGAAGCAGAACCACAGGAAAACACTTCCTCTTAGCATTTTTGCCAAGAGTTATGCATAGTGACCGTACTTCCAATCTTTGAGGATTGTTTATGTCCATTTTACATTGTTATCAGAAAAAGAGGTTTGGGGAAAACGTGATTCCCCACCCCCCAATTTTGCATAAAGATTAATCTCTCCAACAAAACCTCAAATGAGTTTGATATAAGGTAAGTGGATGCAAAATTTTGATCAAGTCGGAAATGGAAAGTATCCTGAAAAAAACCCTACAAATCAGAGACTGATTATGTCATTCTGCAACATTATTATTAGCTCAATATACAAATATAATATAGAAACGACCATATATAAAAGATTTGTCCTTATTTACCCATTTCAATATAACAGATTTCCATAAAGATGCCTACTAGGGTTATAGCAAAGTCTAGATCTAAGCTTGATCAATCCTGACTGCTCTTTAGAAGGCCAGATCCTGAAGTTGAAACTCAAGTACTTTGGCCACCTAATGAGAAGGAAGGACTCACTGGAGAAGAGCCTGATGCTGGGAAAGATTGAGGGCAATAGAAGAAAGGGACGACAGAGAATGAGGTGGCTGGATGGAGTCACTGAAGCAGTAGGCGTGAGCTTAAATGGACTCCAGAAGATGGTAGAGGCCAGGAAGGCCTGGAGGAACGTTGTCCATGGGGTCACGATGGGTCGGACACGACTTCGCAACTAACAACAAGATCTAAGCTTAGCCACTTAAGGTAGAGCTGCATTTTGTTGAAGGTGTACAGGTATCTATAGCACAGGATACGAGGCTAGATGAATATAGCTTTTGAGTTGAGTTGAGTTTCTTCCCAGCTAAATTAGAAGAAACCTGAATGTTCTATAAGCCTGCCTTCAGAAAGGTCATAAGCATTAAAGAAAGGTTTTAAACATCTTCTAACAGGCTGTGGAGCAAACGTTTTTCCTAAAAAAATATTATGAAATTTTCAGAAGAAAACTGGGGGGGATCAGAAACAAAATTGACCAAAATTATCTGGCATACTAATTCTTCATCACAAACTCTTTCTTGAAATATTCCTATGTCCCTGCCCCACCCTGTCTCCAACCAGCTTTTTTTTTAAACTATGGAATGAGTAAGGTGAAGATAAAGGCACCCTCTAAACCAGCACAGTTTCTGCTGAATGCACAAATTCCTCTACCTAATTCTCTTGGCAACAGTATGGAAGCAGTTTGTCCCAGCCTTCTTCTAAAATGTTATTTCAATGTTTCAGTTTATTCTGTGACTCTAAAATGCCCTGGTCATCCGTCATCCAAGTACCAACCAGGTGCAAATCAGCTTTAAATCTATTCCAAAAAAACTATTACAAATGGCATTCACAGGAGAAAATGTGGTGGGTTAGAAAAGGGTCAAGCAACCAACTTCTTGCAAGTATGTTTCCCTGTAAATGAAATACTGATTTTAAAGTCTCATGGGAATTCTTGCCCACATTCATATACAACAGGGGTCTTCAAACTTGGCCCTTTTATGACTGTGGACTTCAACTCCCAGAATTCCTCAACCAGCCATGCTGGCTGAGGAATTCTGGGAGTTGAAGTCCACAAGTCATAAAAGGGCCAAGTCTGAAGACCCCGATATAGAAGAATTAGAACATCCTATTCAGATGCATGCTTAAAGACTGGGTAAGACAAGCAGGTTGAGGAACAGCATTTGGAGTCATGGGACAAACCTACCGATTGGTTCTATAACCATGAGGACTTAGGAGATAATAAGACTGGGTTTTCAAAGGGGAAAAATGTTCAATTTATACCCCTCCTTTGCACCAAAGAAAACTGCTGCTAGAAAGAATTTAAGTTGTTGGGTCCAGAATCTATATTCATTTCATGAAAGTAGCGCAGGAAAAAACGTTTATTACAATGAAGACTTTTGGAAAATTGAAAGCAAGTGGTGGTAGCTTTCATAAAACAGATGTCATGCAAAGGACTTGCTATCCACAAAACTTCCACCAATCACAATATTCCATTTACCAGATATCCTCCTGCCACACCCTCTAACCCTCCAGAATGTTCTCTACTGCTTTGACCAAAACGCACTGGGCCTGTAGCCACCCGTCTTTATTTTCTAAGAATATCTGTGGAACCGTAATGGACCCCAGAAGCATTCTTGCAATAAGGTTGCTTAGAGATTTGTGTTCTACTGCATGAGATGTTAATTTCTATCCTTTAAAGAAGTAAAAATAAAGAAACTTTTAAAAACAGATGGTCCAGACAACCTGGAAATCAGAAACATGTTAGCCACTCTGTTGTTAAAGCTTTGGAGGCCCTTTTATTAATATAGATTGGTTTTTGATTACCCACTCTTCAATGCAACACTGGAGGTCTGCTTAGAAATGGGAGCGGGGAAGGATGTGAGTAGACATAACTACGTATCTACTAGAATGCCTGCATTCAGCCCTTCAATGGGTTTAACTGCATGTTCCATCTCATGGCCATCAATTATAGCAGTATTTCCCAAACTTGGCAACTTGAAGATATGTAGACTTCAACAACAGGTTGCCAAGGTTGAGAAACATTGGGTTATAGTTTACAAAGGGCTTGTATAAGCATCAACTTTAGATAGACAGACAATGTGGGGCAGTAATTAGTATCAGCCCAGTAATAAGCCTCAGGACCTCATTTGATGATGTTGGGAAGGGAAGGAAAAAAGTAGTTAAGAGGCAAGGCAGGCACTAATTCTTGATATTAAAAAGGAAATCTGCAGGCACATATTACAAAGAGTCCCACCAGAGTCTGATTCACATTTGTAGTCATCACTTGTTGACTATAGCAAGCCAGGATTGACATGTATAATTAAGGTAGACTTCATCATCTGTGAATCACCAGAGAACATGTCATGGCATCAAAGGTGAATTTATAACATTTTGACCTGCAGGTCATTGAATCTAGGAAGGATTCCTAGTACAGCGGTTCTCAACCTTTTTAATGCCACGACCCCAACCGGTCATAAGTCGAGGACTAAACCGGTCGTAAGTCGAGGACTAAACCGGTCGTAAGTCGAGGACTACTCAACCGGTCGTAAGTCGAGGACTTTCCCTGCCTGGGAGCGCCGCGCATGCATAGTTCCGCCCCCTGCGCCGGCCAAGGCGTAGCTGGCAAGCAGCAGAGACGGAGCAGGCCGACCACCAGCTGGCCCAGCTCAAGGGAGGTAAGGCACCCGCTGGAAAAGGGGGGAAAATGGCGGACAGCCTTGCTTGGCAGCCCCTGTGAAATGGTCGATCGACCCCAAATGGGGTTGCGACCCATAGGTTGAGAACCGCTGTCCTAGTAGATTTGCTCCCTCTTTCCAAAAGTTTTACTCACCGGCCATATCAGACCTCAGGCAGAGGAGCAGACAAGGGCAGGAAGAGTTGGCCAGCTCCCTCCATGGCACCATTGCAGGTTCCTAGATAAGAATTATTTGTAAAGCTGGAGAATAGGCAGACAAGGCCAACCATGGAAAAGCTTACGCCATTTCTTTGGTTTCATATAATTTTCTCCATCTGATACAAATATACACATTTCACCCCAGACGTGGCTGGTGGGGCTTATGGAAGCTGAATTCCACTCCATTGGAAAGCTTGAGGAAAGTTGGCTTAGAAGAATGACTAGAAGGAGGGATACACCAGTGTTATGTAAAATTATCCACACAGTGAGGAATACAGGGGATTTTCCATCTCTTTTTAAAAACTAGAATATGGAATAGCTCAATATTGCTGAATAAGAGCAGGAGGGAGCTCCTGGGCTCCTGCTTATCTCTGCCTTCAGCTGCTGGGTGGGGAAAGGCAGCTCCCAGTCCAAGTGGGCTTGGAGCACAAAATAACATTCAGAAGTTGTTCGACTTCAGTGAAAGTCAACAGGTAGGAAAAAGGTTAATTATGTGGGTCTGGGGAAAATTGGGGTTTCTTTCTATAGATTCCTGAGTATCGGAGGCAGAAAAAATGGGAGGGATGACAGCTATTAAGTTCTTCTCTAATTTTGTCTTCACTCATCTGTCCTCTTTTTTTAAGTGAAGCTCATCTTTCCCCCCCCCTCCTTTCCTCTTCTTCATTCCAACATCACAGAAAGATCGTTAAGAGGAATGCTCTCTGTTCACTTCCTCTAATTTCTAGTCTGTGGCTGAAGGAACATGCCAGTGGCTTGGCTGGGTATGTGGGATTGATTTTAAGGCTGCCAACTAGCTTAAATACAAGCAGCTGATCTGTTCCTGTGATTTGTTTTTCAGAAAGTAATAGAAGAAACTTGGTAATGCTTGGAGTTAAATGCTTTGTGGGATAGATATCAGTTAGTAGGTTGAATGCAGTGTTGTTTTCACAGTCTTGAACTCTTTCAGGCAAAAAACAAAAACCTTGGCTCAAAAAAAACACACTAATTTCCAGAGACATAGTTGATCAGCCTATTTTAATTCAGTTTTTACCACCAAAGAAGTTGTGCGGCATCTTCTTCCTTTACGAACTAATAGAGTATTATGAAATAGGAGCAGGTTATAATAAATCAACGTCTTCTCTTCTTGTCTTTGGTAATGAAAAACAAACCAAGGAGCCATTCAGGAAAATAGTGATAGGTGTTAGCCTCCCTTTTCCAGCCATTTTCGTCCCTGCTTTCCAGTTTCTTTTTTCCCTGACATAAGAAAAGATGGTCATATTCACTTATGTAAACAGAAAAGGGGGTAAGGAAAAATTATGAGAAAGGGGAGCAGTTAACGCAATTCCTTTGGACTGCAGTTTCCTTGTCAGTTGGAACCTCAGGAAAGGGTTACACGTATGTCTTCGGTGTAATTGCTTGGTGCCTCCAGATATTTAGGATTAGAATTCAAGGGACCTTCTTCTTCTGCCCACCAGAACAAATTAAATTATTAACTGATGCTAGCACAATTTTTTGTTTAACATAATGCCTCTCTTTAAGTTCACAAGATATTTTATGCAAAAAAAAAATTATGATTTGCTTCTTCATGGTTTAATTTATTGTATGAACTCAGCTAGTGTGATTTATAAACTATTGTTTCTAGTTAACCCAACCTTACTTTATTCAATAAGAAAAAAATAAGCTAATTGCTGATCAACATACATCAATCCGTTTGGATTTTTAAAGCTACACTATCCTTTGTGAGTACACTAGTACAAAGGATAGTACACTATCCTTTGTGAGATTTGTAGAAGGGAGGTTTTTTTAATTTATTTATTTCATTATTAAAATATGGTTTGGATTAGTCGAGTTCCATTTCTAATCTGAGTCAGGAATGATATATTCATTATGAGTTTGTTTTTAGATGGTACAGTTCGCTTTGCTGTGGTGTCCTGCCAGTAGGACTCTACATTGGTTGCATTCTATCAATTCAGAATGCAAGTTAAGGTATCGTATTTGCATTGAGTTGCCCAACGAGTAAGAGGTTGCGAGAGACAGAGACAGAGAGATCATCTTGATATGCTCTTCCAGAGATACTTAGCATGCAAAAATTAAATGCACATAAAGATTTTTTCTTATTGTGAAGATAAACTATTAACATCTGCACGCTCAGTGGCTTCGAAAAGCACTGCTGCCCTAGCCAGTCGAAAGAAGGGCATATCTCTCTTACATGTAAATAAAAATTAAGACATGCAAAATGATGTTTTAATTTAAGAGGGAATTGTTTGTAAAAGACATGTTTACTCCTTTTTCCCTCCACGCAGGTGGTATTTTGCTGTGAATGTAGAAATCAGAGCTTTTTCAGGGACATTGTTTAACCCAAACAGATGTTCTATATTAAAAGGAAAAAGCATTTCAGTAATTTGCTTTGTTTTGTTTTTTTCTCCTCTGCTCCCACCAAGTCTTATAGGTTTCTTTAATCCGAAGTGGCACCAGAACACGGGGTTCCTTTGAGGGGTGCAATTTCTGATCTGGCTCCAGATCAAGGAGGAAAGGAACAGATGATGGGGTGCTGTCTTAAAAGCCAGCATCCAGCTCTTCTTGTTGCGTCCTTTATTTCTAATCATCACAACTGGGCTGGGCTGTGTCTTCTTTAAGCCAGATAAAAGGAAAGGAGCTTATCACTGCCCAACATAAGCATATGCCCTTCTTGTGAAAGAGCATGTAAAACCAGAGGTGGCCTATCTATCACTGTGGCAAATTGGGGTTAGAATTAAAATTAATTTTAATTTATTTAATGGTTAGTTTAAATTTGGTTAGATGTCAGATTTTGAGATTGTTTAAAAAATATAGTGATAGTGTAATCATATGCATGTTTCAATTAGATTAGTAAGTGAAGGGAACTAGTTGAGGTCTACAAATTCCTTTGCAACGTAAGAGATTCCAATGCTAGTTTAGTTTTCTTTGGATGGAAATGTACTGTCAATGCATATTATCTTTGCAATTATTTACTCCCCTAAGAAGTTATTTTTTTCATTTATTTTAGAAAGAAACTTCCCATTCCCCATTCCAACTCTTTTTTTCCTACACAAATAACAAACATGGCATAGTAAGTTCTGTGGTCATTCCTCAATTAGTAACTTACAGTATTTTCTCAAACGATTCAACCACCATCATGCTAAAATAACAGTAATGAGGAGATACTTTATATCTCTTCAACAATGGTTGGATGATGCTATGAAGACATTGTAAGTCACTAGTGAGGAAATGTTGGGGACTACCAAGACTCAAATTCGACTACCACTCCACTGTGGAGCTTTAGACCAATTTCTGTCTCTTGGTCCAACTTCCACAAATTATTATGGACCTAAAAAGAAAGAAGCCCTTGAATATTCAGAGAAAAGGTGGAATATACACAGAATAGATAAATTCTATCTCTTCACCCTCCCCTATACTTTTCTTAGAAATGGTAGAACTCTTAAGAACATTCTGTGAGGTCTTTGAGTCTTATCCAGAATCACTTAAGAAAAAAAAACTGGAATTATAGAAATGCAGTCCATTATACGATCTTTTCTTCTCAAAGGTCCTCTGACACCAAGATCAGATAGCTAGGCGAAAATTTTTGCTTGACAAAAGGACAAATAGACAGGAAATGTGAGTCACACCAGATAGTTCATGATCAGTATTTCCACATATTATTTACCAATATATATTCCTTTGCAGGATAATTTTATGCGTGTCTGTTCTCTGCATAAAAATTATATTCTTAGCATAATTTCCACCTGGATCACAATATTATTCATATAAAAATACAAAGGTTGCTGTATCTCATGCTATTGTCCTTCATCAAGGTCCATGTTTGTTTGTATGAAAAGTTACAGTTCCATGGAGTTGCTTGCTATGTTTTTGCTACTTTAAAAAAGTCAGAAATTGTTTATGATACACAGATATATCAGAATGTTGCACAGAACAGATCAAAGCCTTCCGCTGCAAAATTGGTCCCTCCACACCCTCTCTTACCTTAATGTGCTTCTTTTTGTCCTGAGGGCTAAGTAGACTTTCAGTTCTACAGTGATTCCTGCCATTTAGGTGTGTTTCCAGGAAGATTAAAGAGTTCTACATGTCAAAATATGGAAACAACCATTGTTCCTTTTCCTAATTCTAAACTGGTTTCAGTCAGTTGTAGAGTTAATCAGAGGATGACCATCAAAGGATGGGACTTTTGAGAGAATATTTTTATTTTAAGAACCATCCTTACTCCAAAGTACAATTAGACTACCATAATAACTGTACTGTACACATCAATTGGGTCAGTAGATGACAGCAAAGAGTTGGAACACCCTGTATCTCTTTCCTGCAACATAGAGTGATCATCTATGATTTTTCAGCATATAATAAGGTGAAATGGGCTGGGACACAGTATAATATAATAACCCTCTCCCAAAGGAAGTCAACTTCAAATTCAAAATGCTTCACCTCTGAATTAAAGACAAAGCCTGCCCTATAGCAAACATATAGATAAATTATTTGAGGGAGAGAAAAAAATCATCTTTCCAGGTAAATGTCATAAATCGAGTATGTTCATCAGCTCAGGAGCAGACTTTCCTTCATCAGCAACATAAATTGACCTCCTCTGCTGGTAGGCAGATGGGTGCGACTATTGATCAATAAATCAGGACCAAACCAATTCCATTGAACTAAACTATTGATGAGAAATTTTTCAATTAGCAAATTGTTAATTGTAAATCTGCACATGTGCCGGGCTGCCTAGTTTTGAATGGTCTGCTATAATTGGCACCTGTGATACCGCAACCTTAAGATAATTTTCAAACACACACGCACACACATTCCAAATGTGTGCCTCCTATCCAGCCCCACACAAAGAAATGACAAATGTATTTGTCATTAGACTTATTTTTGTGATCATCTACCCTGTTCCTCAATTGTTTAGAAATATGAGCAACAACCTTGTCTTTGAAATCCAGTCCATAATTTCTCACATTGTGTAATGTTCCTTAGCTTGACTCTCTTTCCTGATAATGTTTTCTGCTCTTTTTCTTTCTTTTTTTTCTGATCATCCCCCTTGGGAGGTTGGAATATTATTCTCTTTGAAGGAGGGAAAGTTTCTTCCATACCTGCTTAGCAGCCTGTCTTGTTTTATACATTTGTCCAAAGGGTAAAATACGCTGCACCTGCTACACAATTAGCAAAGGGACACGAAACCTGTCCTGGAACACAACAGTCGGTCTCACAACCTCTCCTTTTCCAGAATTACATGTCTTAAGGATTTTTTGGAGTAGGACACAGTAATTATCCCTGGCATTCATTTCTGAGTAAACCTGGATGGGATCATCCAGCTGTAAATTTAAAGAGACTTTTTATTTTCTTGGATCTAACGCCAACAGCTTTTCCCTTCTCTGAATTCTGATGGATATTTTCCAGATGCCAGCCTAATTTTAAATGGGTTTTCTTAGAACTGGTACAAGATCTGGTAACAGCCCTTCAACAGGAGCAGCAGTGGCTCAAAAAAATAGAACTAGGGCAGCCATGGCCATGAGACCAAAACAACTCTTTGACTCTTTTGATGCTCTCCTCTCTCAAATTTCCTTAGGCATTAATTAAAAATTAATTTCTACTAGAGAAATTAGAAGAAATTAGAAGAAAGCAAGGAAAAAATTATTTCAATATTACTTCCAAGGCAAAGCCATGTCCCTCTAGGTTAGGGCAATCTGTAGCTCATTCAACTATTTGTTGTGTGGATATTTTGCACGACTGTTCCCAAGATTTGTGTGACTATGGATCATGCTTGCTGGAACCAATGGGAGCAGTTATCTACAATATCCAGAGAACACTGGCTTGCCTATCTCTGAGTAAATCAGTGGCTCTCTTATCTAGCATTTTACATCAAACTCTTTCTCCCTCCCAATCTTTTTTTTTAATCTTGCTTCTGGATTTGGGGTGGAAGGAAAGAAGCCTTGATGTAAAATGTAAAGAGAGTCATTCATCTACTCAGAAGTAGGCAAGCCAATGTTCTCTGGTTATTGTAGATAACAGCTCCCATTGGTTCCAGCAAGCATGACCAATGGTCTTGTAAAAAATGGACCAATCCCACATGCCTGAATTAACCTATAGTGGGACATTTCACTCTGTTCCTTCTTAAATTTAGACCTTATCCTACTGTTAAAAGAACACAGTTGACTTGGTCTCCTCCAATCAGGTTTCCTCTAGAGCAGTTAGAACTTCAACTCCTTCTAGAGCAGGGGCCTTCAAACTTGGCCCTTTTATGACTTGTGGACTTCAACTCCCAGAATTCCTCAGCCAGCATGGCTGGTTGAGGAATTCTGGGAGTTGAAGTCCACAAGTCATAAAAGGGCCAAGTTTGAAGACCCCTGCTCTAGAGCAGTGAGGACTTCAATTCAATTTTGTGAGGACTTCAATTCCAGAATCCCCCAGTCAGGCTGCCTGGGGACTTCTGGGAGTTGAAATCCATGCATCTTAAAGTTGCCGTGATTGAGAAACATTGCTTTAGATGCCTCTGGCAGGCAACAGTTTGAAGAAATTATTCTACCATGCTTAGTCAGAGTGACATTCTCATTCCCAGAGCTTTATACTTCAGCTTATTCTTTTTTTCTTTCTTTCTCTCGAATAGCACAAAACTGGTTGGCAACATGGCCTCAATCCTGCAGTGCTGCCCTTTCCTGACCCGAGATCCATCTCTCTTTCTACGGAAAGTCGGCCCACTGCTGGTCAACAGTGCTCAACGCTGCCCCGTGATGATGGCCCGCACTTTCTCCAGTTCTCTCACTGACCTGCAGAGTGAAAAAGACACCTGTGGAAACACTGGTAAGATGATGGGATGGAGCTCAGAGAAAAGATACTAGGAGGGAAACAGAAACTGATGTCATATCAGATCCATAGATGTCAAACCAAAATACAAATTTTATGCTTGGAGCTCACAAGTGGGCTCTTGTACAGGTGTTCCAAGTTCTTTAGATCAAGCCAGTCTCTTGGTAGCAAAGCTAGATTTTGTGGGTATAGACTAGAGTGTGTGTAAACCCTGCATAATTTGATTACATGTAGAAGGGTTGAAACCCCTGTGTGAAAACCCCTCTTTACAGAGTGGCTCCTTTTTGAAATTGTTCTTTTGTAGTTCAAGACATGTCATCATTTCACAGTCACTAATTAGGTCAGAGGCAACTTGTAATTCTTCTAATTTTTACTTCTTGGCTGACATTACGTGGACACATTCAGAAATTTAATAAGTATTTCGGTCTGCAGCAAAGGAAGTGGAAATTGCATCTTTTCTTCCCTATGCATAAAAAAGGTTTGCCTTGACAAAGCAATCATATTAAATACCGTAAAACATATTTTTTTAAAAAAAATAGATGATGAGAAAAATGTATTTCTGCCTGCAATCCTGGAGACTCAATGCAAGAACCCCAACCTTCCCCACTCCAGTACCCTCTAGACGAGGGGTCCCCAACCGGGCCACGGCATGCCATCAACCGGTCCGCACAAACAAGCAAAGCCCCATCTGTGGGATGCAGGCAGCACACAAACCACACAATCTCAGGTCTGTGGAAAAACTTTTCTCCACGGAATCAGTCCCTGGTGCCCAAAAGGTTGGGGACCTCTGCTCTAGACATCCTGGGATAGTTCTTCTCAGATTTACTGACAATATGGCCAGTATCAAAATTTTTCAGAGTTGGATTCTCATTTTGGAAGGCAGCAGCTTAGAGCAGACATGTCAAACACAAGGCCAGGATGCGGGGCCAGATGCAGCCCGCGAAGTGGTTTCATATGGCCCACGAAGCCATCCTGGAAACAGTGAGGGAACGCCCCCCACTGCCTTGGCCCTGGCCCTGGCACAGGCCAGCCGGGAGCCAATGTACAATTTTGTGGTGGCCATCTATGCTGAAATGCATTCAGTCTTAGCTCCACAAGGCCGTCTGGAAACAGTGAGGAACCAGCCCCTGTCGCGTCGGCCCCTAACCCTGGGTGCATGCTGGGGAGGTGTCACCCTTTATGAGGAATGAAGAAATGCACCATCGCCTGGAAGTGGCCAGCAAATGGCCCTCGCCTACTTCACATATCCGGCTTGATGGGCTCTGCCCTGGTCCCACCCCCTTCTGCCAGAGACCCTCAGATCTGTCCCACTCCTGTCCAGGCCCCCACAGGCACCCTTGATGCGAATGATGTAAAGCTGGCCACGCCCACCCAGTAGGCCACACCCACTCCATCCACGCCCACCCAGTAGGCCACACCCACTCGGCCCCCGAGGGCAACCGCAATGCTTAAGCGGCCCTCAATGAAATTGAGTTTGACAACCCTGGTTTAGAGAAACAGGAGACCATGGTGGCCTGAATGGACAAAGGAACTACTTAAGTCCAAAGTACTTGGTAGAGAATCTGGAAGCTACTAAATATCAAGTGCAAAGAATCAGGAGCATTTGCTGAATTCAAAGCACTGAAGAGTTTATTATTGCTACATATACACAACAATGTGGTCAACTAATGGTCAAAGCTAAATTGGCACTAGATAAGGGTCAACCGAATTCATAGGAGGGGGGGACTGGACATGGGTCTCTTGTGTCTGTGCAATGAGTCCAAACAAACATTTAATCCTGCTTTCCAGTTCAGCCTACTCACCTACTACACTAAATTTGCTAAAAGCCATGCCTACTGGGAGTCTTATTCAAGAATATCAACCCATCTCTACAGGCTGAAATCATGACGGGTTTTCTTTTGTGCATCTTCTAGTTTCGATTCCCCCCTCAGCACCCCGGTCTCTCCCTGCCACCCAGTGCCCTTTTATGGAATCTGAGCGCCAAAGTGGCCAGAGCTCCTTTGTGCAAGAAGCAAAACCTGAACTCCAGGAAGATGTCAAGCCTTTCAAATCAGGTAAGGAAGGAGGCCAGCCTCCTTGGGATCACAGATGGTGGGAAGGATGAGACCGCCTGGGTCTTCCTCTGACCTGTGTGTCCCCCTCTCTCTAGGAGTGCTGACGTCCTTGCTCAGAGAGGTGCACTGCAGTCTCAGAAAGAAGTTCCTGGACTCTAACAAAGCGTCTCACCTCATTCAGGACAACATGCCAGGTTGGGGAATTGGATCCTGATAACTTCTTCCATGGGGGTGGGAGGAAGTTGCCCAGAAGGTCTATCTTCCAGCTTCCCTTGAGTATTAGGGTCAGCACTGCAGATTAACTGATTCTGTCTGAAGACTTAATTGTTTCAAGATTAACTGTCATGGTGGTGCACTGGTTAGAATGCAACTAACTTGCGTGGTGGTGCAGTGGTTGGAATGCAGTACTGCAGGCTACTGCTGACTGCCAGCTGACTGCAGTTCGGCAGTTCGATTCTAACCGGCTCAAGGTTGACTCAGCCTTCCATCCTTCCGAGGTGGGTAAAATGAGGACCCAGATTGTTGGGGGCAATAGGCTGACTCTGTAAACCGCTTAGAGAAGGCCAGTGGTGGGATTCAAATATGCGAACAACCGGTTCTCTGTGTGGATGGCGCTTCCAGAAGTCCATTCTGGGCCTGGGCAACAAAAAATTAGCTACCGGTTCTGCCAAAATGGTGCAAACCGGCTGAATCCCACCACTGCAGAGGGCTGTAAAGCACTGTGAAGCAGCATATAAGTCTAAATGCTGTTGCTACTTCCTCCTCTCCCCTAAATGAAAACTGGACATATAAATGACATTTACTGTTTATTTATATCATCTGTTACTGTACCACTTTTTAGCATTATAAAGTGAGGATGTTTAAGATTTATTCCCATCCACTTCTCTCCATATCTTATTCAGAGGAGTGTCTAGCAACCAGGCTGTCATCCCAACCCCAACCTTCACAGCAGTCCCCAATTCTCAATCTCTTCTCTTCTCCTCCCCAAAAGAGGAATGACTTGGGATCTGTTGATCCATTTTTTAGGAGAAACACTTAGATCACTCTTTGTCATTCTACAGTTATTCTGCCAGTGGCTTTCACAACTTAAGTAGAACGAGACAAATCTATAACAGTTACCCAGGCAAAGAAAATAATAATAAAGAGATGCATCTGAGAACAGAGATATTTATCCTGTCTCTGTATCGGGGTTGATTTCACATTTCAGTTGCAATCCATGCACAGGGCAGAATAATTGCCTGGATTCTTGGCCTTCTTTGAGATCTGATTGGAAGATGGCAAGCCAGGGATTGAGCCACACAGAAAAATCACCAGGCGCCTTCTCTGTTGAGCTCCTTGAGTGTGTAGGAACCTTTAATTATTCAGTACCTGTAGGTCAGTGATGGCGAACCTTTTAGAGACCGAGTGCCCAAACTGCAACCCAAAACCCACTTATGCATCGTCGGGTGCCGAGTGGGTGTGGCGGGTGGGTGTGGCCCATTGGTGGATGTGGCCCATTGGGTGGGCGTGGCTGCGGTGGTAACAGCAGACTGGGTGGGACTAAAAAGTTTAATCAATCAATTCCAATTTTGCAATATCTTTTTTTTTCCCCGCAAGAAGTTGAAATTGATTGATTGATTGAACCTTTTTTTTTTGTACACGGTGGCGGAGGCCTAAAGTGAAAAGGTTTTATAAAACCCAGCTGAAGGCCTAGGACTGGGGCAATGGCGCGTGTGCCCACAGAGAGGGCTCTGGGTGCCGCCTCTGGCACCCGTGCCATAGGTTCGCCACCACTGCTATAGGTAATCCTCATTTAGCAATTACAAATGGGACCGGCAAGTAAGTTGTCAAATAAAGCAGTCGCTGAATAAAACTGCAACTGTGCTTATGATCTTACTTCAACTTTCCTTTGCTTTACAGAATTGTGAGGGTCATAACTGCGAGGACTGGTTGCAGAGTTGCTAAATGAGGCAGTCACTAAATGAGGACTGCCTGATATTAAAATAAGGCTTCTGTTAGGCTTACTGAAAGTTTACAAAAACAACTGCAACTTTACAAATGACCAGCCTGCACACTCTTTTCTCCATACTCTCAGCTGGGTAGGCTATAAGAAATGTGAAATAAATAAGCAAATAATAACAACAAACCTATTGCCTTAAACTAGATTTGGGACTTCCAACCACCCCTTTGCATAATTGCTTCTTTGTTTCTTTTGTTTCTTAGCTATTGCTTTTTCTTTATGTTTGAACAGTTGTGCTCAGCGTGATGTTTGGCAATGATTGTTCTACCATCAAAAAGCTCAGTGGGAGATATCCAAATGCCCTGCATGAATAGGCTTTATGTGCTTTCTAGCAAGTCTAAATATTTGCCATTATTTATTCTGACTTGTTGCTACTTTCCAGAGTTTCAGGCACGGTTTGCTAGTTCGTCGGTTTTTATATTACCAGTTCTATGTTCAGGTTGAAATGGTAAGGATTAAATCTGTGACCTTCTGGATGCACACTGAATGCACATTGTGAGCTGGGCTGCAAAAATCTTGTCAGAATTTTCTGTATCTCTTTGCTGCCATCTAGTGATTATCTGTATTCATACCATTGATATTCTGGCCAACGAAGGCCCACCATAAAGTTCCACTATAGGAAGTAACTAGAAGACCTTGGCACGTGTTTGTAAAAGAACAGAGCTTCTGCCCAATTTTGTCCCCTGCTTCATCTCTCACATCTCTCATGTGCTGAAACAGCGTCTCCCATCCTACTGGATTTGCAAGGTTGGGAATTCAAATTGGAGGGCAGCACATTGGAGAAGACTGCTAAGGCTTCCAAACCTGCCTCTCCTTAATTAAATGCCACCAGGTTACCTATTGGCCTTAACCAATGAACTGCAAAATGTTAATTATTCAGGTTCCACCCCACAATAATAGAAGGTTGACCAAAACTAAACAGAACACTAAGAGCCAGTTTGGTGTAATGATTAAGGTGCTGTCCTAGAAACCAGGAGACTGAGTTCTAGTCCCACTTTAGGCACGAAAGCTGGCTGGGTGACTTTGGACCAATCACCCTCTCTCAGCCCACCCCACCCCAGAGCTGTTGTGGTGGGGAAACTAGGAGAACTAGATATATTCACCGCCTTGAGTTACTTATAGCAGTAATAAAGGCAGGATATAAAATAAATAAACTTTGATGGGCCCCTTCCTGCATGCTGCTCCTTAATGGTAAGTCAGCACTGAGAGACAATGAGTGAGGGTCAATGCAGGCAGAAATCAATCCCTGTTGTTTCCTAACAGAGAGCCCTGTGTTTGACTACGATGCGTTCTTTGAAGAAAAGATCCAAGAGAAGAAACAAGATCATACCTATCGGATCTTCAAGACTGTGAATCGGCGGGCCGATGACTATCCTTTCGCTGAGGACTACTCTAACTCTGAGGTTGAGGCGCGGGAGGTGTCCGTCTGGTGCAGCAATGACTACCTCGGAATGAGTCGCCACCCTCGCGTGCTGCAAGCCATACAGTGAGGGGGAGTCAATATTTCTTGCACTGCCATTTTCCACATCTCCCAAACCTTTCTAATTTCCCCCTTGTATGTCCAGCTTTTCCCAAATGGGGGGGAGAACATGCATGGCAGGGATGATAGGAAACTGAGTCCAACCTGAGGAGGGCCTGAGGCTTTCCTTGACATTCATGAGCAACTCTACAGTGGGGGGGGGCTCACTTTGCCACTCTATAGAGAAAAACTCTATAGTGGAGGGGGAACCCTCGCTTTGCCACTCTGTAAAGAAAAACTCTATAGTAGAGAGGGGGACCCTCACTTTGCCACTCTATAGAGAAAAACTCTATAGTGAAGGGGGGACTCTCACTTTGTCACTCTATAGAGAAAAACTCTATAATGCAGAGGGGGACTTTGTGTAGAGATGCAGCTGTAAATTTCTCGAACCAAATAAAATCCCAAATGCCTGTTGAGCTGGGACAGCCATTGAATTTGGGGAATGGAACTGAACAAGGGGAGCATCTACATGTAGTCCTTGAGTTACAGTGATCTGTTTAGTGGCCATTCAAAATTACAAAGGCACTTTTCAGTGACTCAGGTCAGTGTCCTTACACTTACAACTGTCACAGCATCCCCACAGTCCGCATGACCAAAATTTGGACACTTGGCCACCGACATGCATTTATGACAGATGCAGTGTCCGGGCTCATGTAATCATCATTTGTGACCTTTCCACAAGCGAAGTCAATGGTGGAAGCCAGATTCACTTAACGATTGCATGATTCATTTAACAACTCCAGTGATTCACTTAACAATCGTGGCAAAGAAGATTGTAAAACTGAGTGTGACTTACGTCACAACCACCTTGCTTACCAACAGCGATTCTGGTTCCAACTGTGGTATAAATCGAGGACTACCTGTACTCAGAACCCTTCCAGGCTGTCTCTAACCAAGCAAAAGCTTTCCTCTCAGAAACCCAAAAGACAGGCCTTAGAACCGGTCACGGATTATCTTTGCTGTTTTCTGAGCAAAGTCCCATTCTCTTCTTCTAACCCTCAGGGATACTCTGCAGTGTTACGGAGCAGGAGCTGGAGGTACCAGGAACATTTCCGGCACTAGCCGATTCCATGTGGCTCTGGAGGAGGAACTGGCCAGCCTGCATAACAAAGATGCCGCTCTGCTCTTTTCCTCCTGTTTTGTGGCCAATGACTCCACTCTCTTCACGCTCGCCCGCATGATGCCAGGTAACCAGGCAGTACGGGAGACCGTAGGATCAGCCTGAAGCAAAGACCTCCACCCTCCCTAATTTGCGGGGAGAGGAGAGATGGGGCATTACCTTTGGCTTGGTTTCTTTCCCATAGGATGTGAAATCTATTCTGACGCTGGGAATCATGCATCCATGATCCAGGGCATCCGAAACAGCGGCGTTCCAAAGTATGTGTTTCGGCATAACGATCCACACCATTTGGAGGAGCTCCTATGCAAGGCCAAACCCAGCACCCCAAAGATTGTCGCTTTTGAAACTGTGCATTCCATGGATGGTAATTGCCTCTCTTTAGGTTTCGCTACCTAGTGTCCTAATAACGTAATAAAACACCATCATGCATCAGAAAGGTGTCTCTAGGTATAAGCTGACCAAAAGCACTTCCTGAGCCAGCCCAGATTCCTTGGCCAGTTGAAGGAGAGGCATCCAACAGCAGGTTCAGGGGAAAAGTGGCCAAGATAGTGGGTCACTATGACTAGTTCAGCGGTGTCAAACTCACCAACATCACGTGACGTGTCGCGTGTTGCTACTTTTTCCCCATTGCTGGAGCTGGGGTGGGCGCGGTTTCGGCATGATGCATCTGGCCCGCGGGCCGGCAGTTTGACACCCCTGGACTAGATGAACCATAAACAACAATAAACAGTGACTCAGCCAACAGACTTGCAGGACAAGAGGCGAGCTAAAAATTCTGGAAGCAGAGACAGCCACTAGGCCAGTGATGGCAAACCTTTTAGAGACCGAGTGCCCAAACTGCAACCCAAAACCCACTTATGCATTGTCAGGTGCCGGGTGGGTGTGGCCCATTGAGTAGGTGTGGTCCATTGGGTGGGTGTGGCTGTGGCAGACTGGGTGGGACTAAAAAGTTCAATCAATCAATTCCAACTTTGCAAGATCTTTTTTTTTTCCCGCGAGAAGTTGAAATTGACTGATTGATTGAACCTTTTTTTTTTGCACACGGTGGCGGAGGCCTAAACCGAAAAGGTTTTATAAAACCCAGCTGAAGGCCTAGGACTGGGGCGACGGCGCGCGTGCCCACAGAGAGGGCTCTGAGTGCCGCCTCTGGCACCCGTGCCATAGGTTCGCCACCACTGCGCTAGGCTAATACAGGACTGCAAAAAGTGTGATCCAGGAGTTGCATGCACACACAAAAGTGGGTTGGAAGCTTTTGCCATTCAGGAAAGAGCCAAAATCCAGTGTTTTCAACAGTCCTTTGTCCGCAGGTGCCATCTGCCCCCTGGAAGAGATGTGCGATGTGGCCCATCGCTATGGGGCCATCACTTTTGTGGATGAGGTCCATGCTGTGGGACTCTATGGGGCCCACGGAGCCGGCATTGGAGAACGTGATGGAGTGATGGGCAAAATAGACATCATATCTGGCACTCTGGGTGAGTTGGGAAAGCAAAGGTCCAGAGAGGAACCAGGAAGAAAGTGTATTATAGATACCGTCAGGGAACCCTGCTAACTATTACAAACATGACCATCTCAAGACCCAAAGGTGGTTACTGCAAGTTTTTAGCCCCTGAATTTCTTGTCATTCATAAGGAGGGGAAAAAATGCAAGGCATACAATATGTTCAGCTTGCATACTGTATACCGTGTTCCCCCGAAAATAAGTCCAAACTAGAAAATAAGCCCTAGCATGATTCTTCTTCGTAATATAAGTCCCACCCCAAAAATAAGCCCCAGTTAAGATTGTCAGCCAGACGGACGCACTTAGTTCCATATTTTCCCGAAAATAAGACCTAGCCCGAAAATAAGCCCTAATGAGTCTTTTGGAGCAAAAATTAACATAAGATCCAGTCTTATTTTCGGGGAAACATGGTATAAGTTTCAGATCCAGCTTCCTAGAATTCGCAGAAGTCAGGGTGCAATTTTTTAATTGAATTAGTTCATTCATGCTTTTTAATGCTAAATACATTAATAGCATAAGATATGCTTGTCATTAAATGTATATCTTTCCTTTCCTCCCTTTCTCCTCCAGGAAAGGCCTTCGGCTGCGTGGGTGGCTATGTCGCAAGCACCACTTCCCTCATTGACACAGTGCGTTCCTATGCAGCCGGATTCATTTTCACCACTTCGCTGCCCCCTATGACACTGGCTGGTGCCCTGGAATCTGTTCGGATCCTGAAGAGTCCCGAGGGGCAGGTGCTACGCCGGACCCACCAGCGCAACGTCAAGCACATGCGCCAGTTGCTTATGGATGCCGGGCTGCCTGTGGTCAGCTGCCCAAGTCACATCATTCCCATACGGGTATGGAAACTCTGGGACGGTGGGAGAACCTAGAGTTTTAGTACAACAGAATCTGGGGTTACAGTCCTCAAAGTGAAGGGCTTAAATCCCATTGATGCCACTTCACCATGCCCTTAATATACACAGCCCTCTATAGAATACTTGAGAAAATAAAATGAATGAATGGGACTGAGTAGCTGCAGAATCGTGACCCATCACACAAGGGGAACCCTGGATACCCTAAACTAGGGGTCCCCAAACCCCGGTCCGTGCACTGGTACCGGTCCGCGGCATGCCAGCAACCGGTCCGCACAAACAAGCAAAGCCCCATCTGTGGGATGCAGGCAGCACACAAAACCATGCCCCCTCCGGTCCGGGAAAAAACCTCTCTCCACGGAACCGGTCCCTGGTGCCCAAAAGGTTGGGGACCTCTGCCCTAAACTCTCTATCCCCAACTTTCCAGATGGATGAAGCAGCTGGATGCTCTTCCTCAGTTGTCTGATTCATTTTTCCTCAGGTTGGAGATGCAGCCCTGAATACGCAGCTTTGTGACCTACTCCTCTCGGAGCACAACATCTACGTCCAGGCCATCAATTATCCTACTGTGCCCCGGGGGGAGGAACTGCTGCGGCTGGCCCCCTCACCCCATCACACCCCACCCATGATGGACTACTTTGTGGGTGAGTTTCCAGTGCCAGGAGCACTAAGGCCCCAGCTCTATCCTAAGTAAAGGTCATCATCTCGTTCTGTAAATTAAATACTAGTACAGGGCAGGATTACAACTTTCAAAATCTTTGTGGAAACAAGGCATTTAAGAGATAATTAAGCTATGGTTGCTTCTGTTCATTACATGCCCAGTGCAGCAACCCACTTAGGATGTCATAAACAAAACTGAATCCTAACCCTGAGATCCTAACCTTTACAAGCTGAAGTTGGTCTGCACAAACAATAGCTGAAACTAACTGCCATTTCATGGATTGGATATGAAAAACAATTAATGAAAATTGATGTAACTTATTCTGATCTCCCACTTTGAATTTTAGCACCAGGCTTGCGGTAAAATTAACTTCCTAGCAAACAAAATTCAAACCTTGTATCACGGAAAAACTAGATTCTGGAAAACCTACAGTATATATTATGTAAATTAAGAAATTCAAGAGACCAGCAACAAAACATTGCAGCTTGGTGTTCTCTGATTTATAGTTTAAGTAGGTGCATGTATATTCTTTTCAGTATGCTTCATTTGCTGTGCGCCTAGTGACCTGTTTTTTCCACCCAATAATTAATAACCACTGAATGCAGAAGGAAGTCTCCTCGCCTCTTAGTAAACTGTTTTGAAAGGGCTTGTGAAAGTTGTACCTCTGGAAGTCCAGAACTGATCCTACTGGTAGTACCTCTTGTGACAGTCAATAGGATTCAGTGCCTGCCTTTTGATCACTGGAATCCTCTTAATTTCTCTCCTGGAGTGGAAGATTTACTTTACAGGCACCCATGTTTGCAAGAGTTATCTGCCTAAGGCGAGTAAGTACTGCCACCAAGTGGCCAATGCAGATATTTTTTTTAACTCCACAAACTCATACTGTAAATAGCTGATGGTATTTATGAGGAGTCTTAAAAAGTTCCTCAGACACTAAAAGGTCTCTTTAAATATTTTTAAAAGGAAAAATTTATAGATTTTTCAACATTTTTAATCATTAAAAGCAAATTCAAAAGCAGAATAAAATAAGAGCTTCTCCTATGCTGCTGCAGAGGCAACCCCCCAAACCTACGGTATAAACAGAATATAAGCAGCAGCTTTCAATACAGAGATTTGACTCTTTTCTCATATGTTGGATTTTGAAAAGGCCAGAGATTTCCTCTCTACTTAAGCTTCTACTTCAGGGCCACGGCCATTCATTTTCTTACTACTAGCTCCTGAGGTCACCATATAGCTCCTGGTATCTATGGAGATTCTCAGTCATCCAGGTCATGGTTGTCTCAAAGCTGCTTTTTCAAGACACAACTGGACTTTCTTGTTTTTCTTTGAAGATGTTTCGCTTCTCATCCAAGAAGCTTCTTCAGCTCCTGAATGGTCCATTCAGCAGCAATGCACTAATAGTCTGTATTTTAACCTCTCTGTTTTCTTCTCTTCCAGAAAAACTGCTGGCTGCTTGGCAGGAGGTGGGCCTGCCCCTGCAGGTCTCAACCTCCCCCGAGTGCCACTTCTGCCACCGCCCACTTCATTTTGCTCTCATGAGTGAGTGGGAGCGGGATTATTTTGGAAACATGGGGCCACGCTATGTCACCCTTTGTGCCTAAGGAGCGCCTCAGGCCACACAGCTCACTGCCTGCGGATGGGGAGAGAGAGGGGCATGCCTCACACCAAGGCTGCCCAGCAGAAAAAGAGATGATCTGAATACAATAAAGCTCTAAAACTGCCTTTTCTGCATATCTCATAGAATGTGAGGATTTGGGCTGAAGAAATTCTTCCAGCTGGCAGCCTTTTGAATCCCTAGACCAAGATAGGAGTCAGTGGTACTGACTACACATAGTACATCAAGCCCTGGTACGGTATAAGTCACAGCTGGCTGAGTACAAAGAACACACTAAGCTGTAATTCAGTTTACTAAGGAACAATGTGAAAGGCTCACCCAGATTACACTCTTATTTTCCACATGATTGTTTACTGGGCTGCCGATTAATAGGAACACCCAAATTGGAAAGCTAACATAGGATCAGCAGATAACTAGCTCTGGAGAAAACAAAGCAGAAAGAATGGGGAACTCTAGTGGAATTATTTCAATGAGCTGTGAAAGTGGGCAGAACTTTGTTTTCAAAACTAAAATTGACCCTCCTGAGATTTGACCATGATTTTACTCTATGTTGGCCTCTCTACTTGAAATTCACCGGCCACAGGAGATGAGGGATTTTTTCAGAGAAGAACTTCCCCAGTTTACAGAGAAAAGGGTGTTTGTTTCTTTGTTTTGACCAAAGATCTTTATTTTTATCAAATGTTTTTTTAAAAATGTGTTTTCTACAAAGGATAGTCATTTCCCAGCAAAAGATTTAAATTTTTAATGGGGCAACAGGGAAAAGAGAACTGAGATCAAAAGTTGCCCGAAACCTTTTAGAAGTTCCTGCAATATAAAAAAGCAGAAAAATATGCATTCTTGACCTCATGTAGCCACTTGCAATTACTCATCCCAAGTCAAAGTGGCCTGCCTGGGCAGGTCAAATGGGGTACATAGCACCCAAAACACAAATCAGACTCAGACTCCCCTTGCTCTGCTCAGGAAGTGCCCTAGCTGGCCCACAGGAAGTAGTCACACCGTGCACGGGGATCTGAGGGCTTCCCCAGAGGCCGGGCACAGACAAAGAAACGTCGTCCACAATTTGGCCCTTGTTTCTTCACTGTCCGCAACACACAGGGCTCCTTGTGGGCCTTGCAGCAAGGTGGGTGTGCAGGGCCAGGTAGCAGTGACTTCCACAACACAGACTGATTTTGCGTAGAGGGGAGTGTGTTTTTCTCACAATTCATAGCTGCCTTGCTGGTCACACCCTTAGAGGGTGCCTTTGGACTCTCAATAGATGTCTGGGTTACCCCTGAGACTTCCTCCACCCCACATTTATCAGCTATACTTTCAGCGCTCTCCACAGTAGGCCGTTTCCCAGAATCCTCTGCTGCTGCCCTCTGGACCACTTTCAAAACTGACTGGCCCCTTCCATCATCCACAGGCTCAGCATCCAAGGTTCCAGCTTTGAAGAAGCTACGCAAATCCCCTTGCCCTTTCTGTGCCGGTCCGGTCCGCCTTTTCTTTAAATTCCCCAAGGCAGTTCTCTCCGCTTTGCTCCGTTTCTGTCCCTTCTCAGACAGTTTGGTCTGTTCCACTTTTACCAGAAACCGGTTGAGCTTCTGTTGGGTGCCAGCAAACTCAGGCAGGAACCGGGTGCAGAGCGGGGGACACCGTGGGGCAGACAGGCAGCTACTTTTCAGCACAGCCTGGACAGGACAGTGGTCAGAGCCCAACACCTCTGGCATGATCTGGGCATTGGTCAGTTCCAACAATGCCAGAGCACGGTCAGCCAGGATGTAGTCAATGCGGGTACCATAGTTAAGATGCCGGGATCCTGTTACGTTACACCAGCAAGTGTAGGCTTCATCCTGACTCGGGTTCAGAAAGCGGAAAGTATCAACAAAGAGGTTCTCGTTCTCAGAATCTCTGCCAGGCTCCCAGAGGAAACCGTCCAGCCAGTGGCGCCCAGGATGCTCCTGGAAGGATTCCTAAAGGTCAGAAGAGAAGCAGGCTAGTTTTATGAGATTAAAATGCTTTCCATGTATCTTCAAACTGGTGCAAGATTTTGGTACCTGGACTTCAAAATGGGGAGGATCATATCTCCCATGCAATGGCTCTGGTTGCAAATGTGGCCATATTTTAAGGTTTAGAAGACCAGAGTTTCCATCTCCCCTCCAACTCAATGTGGCAGGAAACTGTGCTGTTGGGTTTCAGTAATCATGGCCAGAGGAGTCTCAAGGGCTGCAAAAAAAAAAAAAAAAAAGAGGGGGGGGGGCCTGGAAAGCCAGATGCAGGCCTGGGGCTATAAGCTGCCCTCCCCTGGATTGTAATAATTGTACAGTTATTGTACAATAGATCAGCAATATTGTATTTATTTACTGTAAATCCTGACTTTATTACTTTGATAACTCAAGGCGGTAAATATTTTCCTATTTTCCCACAACCAGCAGGGCTGAGAAAGCGACTGGTCCAAAGTCACCTACCCGACTTTCATGCCTAAAGTGGGACTAGGACTCACGGTCTCCACTTACCAAATCTCCTGGGTCACAGTGATCGATGGGCCTGTGTGCAGTATTGATGTCTCCCAGGATGATCACATGGCTAGAGGAAGAGAGGAAATGTGCACCGTCAAAAACTGCAGCTCCATTATAGGGTCTGCTAGTACAACTATAAAGCACAGCTGAGGTCTCAGAAGCAGGCAGCTACAGCATTGAGAAGTATCATCAAGGAAAAACTCGGTTCCAAGTGCAAGGTAGTTTACTTTGGAGGAATATACTGAACATCCACTTAAACCAGTGTTCCTTAACCTTGACAATTTTAAGGCATGTGGAGTTCAACTCCCAGAATTCCACAGCAAGCACATCTCTTTTTTACCATTTTTCATCCAGCATTTCTGTTGCTCAAGATAAAAAACTAAACATGGAGCTTTTCTTTTACAAAGCATGCCATAACTTCTGTTCCCCCATCTTAGGCTTAATATATAAGAATGGATTAAAAACGTATCTGCCCAAACCAAGTCAACAAATATATCTGAAAGAGCTCCGACGTGTTTCCCAAGTTCTTAAAAAAACACTCCAAGCAAACTTTCCCAGAATTTTGTTCACCTAGTCACCCATCTTCCTTCACACACACACACATGATGGTGCTCAGCGCACAACAGGCACAAATAGTTTTTGCACCAGAATTTCCTTAAAAAGTAGTTGCCACTAAAAATCTCAGTATCTACAAATCTGAATAATCTGTAATGCACGAATCCCACTTAGTGAGTTGCATATAATTCAGGACAGATCTGGGATAAATAGGCTTTGTCTTATATTTCATACTCATATAATATGTATTTTGCTCAATTTCTTCAGTCAAAAAAAAAAGAAGTAGCTTGAAAGCTACCTTAAAAAAAGAAAGAAGTCAAAGGGATATTACAGGACTTATAAACAGGAACGAATATTTATTAGATTTCTCTTGGTTTTAGCAAACTCTACAGTTTCCCTGCAAGATGGTTCAACGTTGTTCTCCTCTCGTTGCACAGAGTAGAAAGAATATTGCTTAGCCCAGCTCAATGCAACAATAACAGCTGAATCAAGGATTTCACAGCATACCTACCCTCCAGCTCTGAGAAGAGCTTCAGCCCGGGCTTGCAAGAGGCGGTAGAATTGCAGCTTGAAGTCTCCACGTTCTGGCTTTTCAGGGTCAGCACGAGGGCAATACACATTGATGACAGTCAGCAGAGTTTCCTGCTGTTCTGAAGTGCTACAACACAGAGAAAGTGTAGAATTCAGTCCCCACCTCTCTCCATGCCATCCAATAATGCTCAGCCAACCGCACCTAGTATGAAGAATTTAACCATTTTCAGCCCTTATTCCAACTCCGCTTTCTGCTACTGGAGGATGTTTCAAAAGGAGTAATACTTAGCATTTATACACCTCCTTTACTCAGCTTCACATCTTAAATACAAGCATCCTGCTGAGCCAATCCCCAACACATTTACTCTATAATTCTATTTTCAAAGGATCAACTGGAAAGTCCTCAGAAAAGATATCTCCAACACAAGCTGCAACGACTGTATTGGTCCTCTACTCCTTTTGTTTTAAGCCACTGTACATAAACAGGAGTCATTCTAATTAGATGACCCTATCAACTGAACAATTAAGATGGTAATGTTTCAGCAAGTTTAGTCTAGTAGTTAAGGCACCAGGATGGAAATCAGGAGACTGTAACTTCCAGTCCTGCCTTAGGCATGAAACCCAGCTGGGTGACTTTGGGCCAGTCATTCTCTCTCAGCCCAAGTCACCATCCAAGATTGTTGTTGGAAAGAAAATAGGAGGAAGGAATATTGTGTGTGTTCACCACCTTGAGTTGTTTATAAAAATAATAAAGGTGGGATATAAGTAAATAATATGTTTGTTATATGTCACATGGATGCTGATGTAGTTGTCTGGGTTTGTTATTTATTTCCTGTAATGTATTTCCATGTATTTTGTCAAATTTACATTCTTTTTTGTGAGCTGCCCTGTCAGCCTGAAGTCAAGTGGCAGTAAAGTTGAAGTAAGTAAGCAAATATTATCATTATTATTATTATAAGTGATGTCATTGCAACAACTTCTTTCCACTGGCACTCCCCAGCAAAAAGTATTGCAAATCAAGTTGCCTTTGAAACTGAAGGTAAAATGTTATTATACAGTAATTACAGTAACTGGAACAGCCCTAATCTCCATGAATATATCTCTAATTCTTCTTCCATGAGCAACATATAGGCTTATTCCATGGGTTATAATTATACCTTTGGCAAGGCAGATTTGTTTGACTGGGCCTTCAATGCCCATATAAAAGAATTCAGCACTATTAACCAAATCACATCTGGAGAGATGGGAGCCATTTACTCTTGCATATGTAATGTTGAATTTAGACTAGTGTCAGGAGTTTCTGAGTTCATATTCACATTTTGTGGGGCTGCAACATTTACTGTATCTATCAGACCTGTTAAACACTGGGATTAACCAGACATACCCAAGTTGCATACCTCCAACTGACTCTCTGCTACCATCTAGTAGCTGTCTGAATTTGTGCAGGCTGTTTATGCCTAGAATTAACTCCCAAATGCCTGGTTTACAATTAAGGGGCTTTGCAGTGATCCAAATTCAAACTGAAAAGGTGATTCAGAGCATGCATGAGAGTACGTATCATTCCTGTCAGCACTTCCTTAAATCAAACACATCTTGTGGGGGGATTCTCCTACAGTCTTGCTGTGTGAGCCCAGAAAAAGGTAGCTTTTTAAAGCAATCACCAATAGATGCAACAAGAACACTCCTATGTGCTCCCAATATTCTCTTCCCCTTCAAATCCAGATCACAACACTGCCTTATTAACTACTGCTCTGTTAATCTCCATATCAGATGAGTTGTCAGCTTCCAGGAAATTTGCTAAGTCAGCATCAACAACAGGTATTCCTTCCCCGCCTTTGTGATCCCTATCTTTACCATATGCGGTGGCGAGTGATCACTGCCCGGCCTTCACTGTCCAGGGCCTTGAGCTCATCAGCTGTGAAGTCTTCTGTGTTTCCATAACAACCGACTGCTCCACTGTGCTTGGTAAACAGCCCAGACAAGCCCTCCTCAGCTGCTTCTGGGGTGGCACTTGCCTTACAGAAGGTTGCAACGCCTAGAAACACAGGAGGTTTAAAAAGTCATCCTTCATCTGAAAGGGCAAAAAGGCTATCTACTTAATCACAGGCCCAACATTTTCACTAACTACAGAAATCCTGAACAGCAACCTATATGCACAAAGCTATAATACAGCCCTCACAGATTTTAGAGTGGCCTTTGATTTAATTTCCCAGCTTAATCTTTGGCATAAGATTCTTCTGCTTATCTATTACTTATATGATAAGGACAAGGTACAGCCCCCAAGGAAATGTACGGTAAACCAAGGAGGAGATTCTTGCTAAGAGAAGAGTTCAGCACAGATTTATTCAGGCACTATAATTATTTAGTTATTACATCAATCCTTTAATTGTCGTGATGAACAACTCCTATCAACCACAAAAATGGTAGACAAGCATATAACAATCCTGTTATATCCTGACACAGTAAATTGGAAACAGAATGAAAAACAAGGGAAGTCTTCCAAAAGATCTCTGAGCTTAGGTTTCAAGCATGAATTGGTATGCTAAAGGATGTCAGTGAACAAATAGTAGCTAAAGAAAGAAGGAATATATTAAAATATTGTACAGTAGAGATGGCAACATCCAAGATACCTTAGAACAGGGGTCTTCAAACTCGGCCCTTTTATGACTCATGGACTTCAACTCTCAGAATTCCTCAGCCAGCATGCCTGGCTGAAGAATTCTGGGAGTTGAAGTCCATGAGTCATAAAAGGGCCGAGTTTGAAGACCCCTGCCTTAGAAGATATGCTCTATTTACAAGAACCTGTAGTACTAGAAGATGAAGTTAGTTCACACTCCAATCATTACCAAGTCGGAAGGCTACAAGAACTGATGGAATGCCCATTGAAATATAGCAAGCAACAGAAAAAAGAATCGGTAAAGCTTCTAACCAAGTTATGCCAACAAATCTGGCTACCAGATTAGAAGAGATCAATCTACATTCCAGTGCCAAAAAAGGCAGTGCGTGCAAGAGTATGGGCAAACCACTGTACAATATCCTAAATTTCACAGGCCAACAAAACAACAGAGGACACAGATTAGAACCTTACACTGAAAAAAATATGCCACATGTTCAAGCTGGCTTTAGAGACATGAGACTTTTTTAGCCATGCCTTTGAATCATAATTATTTCTTTACTCAGAGAATGACACTGTTTAAGACACAGCAACAATCAGCTGAGAAGCTGTCAATCCAGGAATCAACTGGACTTGTCAGGATTACTAATCTATCAGTACCTGAATAGCCACTGCGAATGCGACTGAAACTGAAGTAGGAGCTATAGCCCTCCACTATAGCCAATGGCTCCTCCAGCAGGTCCCCTGAGAACAAAGCAGAATTTTAGTCAGGAAAAAAGATCAGCCTAGAGCAGTTTTTCCCGGCTTGGTATTCCCAGCATGGTTGAACTTCTCCTCCTGTGATCCCAGGCAGCAAGGCCAGCAAGCTTCAGAGACAAACTATAATACACACACACACACACACACACACAATCACACTGCTTTCCCAGTTTTTAAAAAGGGAATATTTTCAGCATGCTAAAAAGAATCCTAGATTAATTTAATGCAGTGTATGGTCAGCCAGCATATGGCTTAAGACTCAACATGGAAAAAAGTATTTTTAAAGCATCTAATGTAAAATTATGCAAAATTTCTGACTGTCTGAAATCCCAGGGACCCACTACAGTTTAAGGACTGAAAATGACTAGCTAGATTAAATTTGGTTTGCCTCACTGAAACACAGGCACATATTCTCATGTTCAGCAAACATGTACATGAGACGTACATCAGGCTACTTTACTAAAACTAGACTTTTCTTGATTCCATTTCAGTATTGTGGTTGCTACAGTTTTTTTTAACCTAAAAAGTTCAATTAACACTGAGGTGCTGTGAGAAAACAACAATAGCTCATTTCGCCCTCATGTTCATCTGTTTTAATATTAGGGCAAATTTCACTTTCCCAAGGGGAAATTAATTGCAATAAATGTATCTTATATATCTATAGTCAGACTGAAATATGTGTCGCCCTTTACTCTCATTTATAGATAGAAAGGGCCTGGTGATGATTAAGTATATCAAGTCAATGTTAACTTTTAATGACAAAATAGATTTTATCCAAGATGATGTGTCCTCCACCTGGCCTTTTATGTCTTTCAGTAGTGCACTCATGTTATAATCAAGTCCAGCCATCAACCTTTTGCTAGTGATCCCCTTCCCAACATTATATATCCAGAAATATTGACATTTTTAATAATTTATTCTATTACTCTCATAATCAGTTTAAGATATCCTGATGAGGAAAGTATATTTTTGGTAATTACACAAGATAAGATAAGGTAAGGTAAGATAACCTTTATTGTCATTTTTTTTTACTGTGGGCACAACGGCACACATCAAAAATGAAATTTAGTTGCCCGCTCTCAAAGTGAACACATACATGACACACACCTAACATACTATATACAACATGTGTATAGACCCACACCCCTACATATACATAACAAATAAATATTAAACACTGTCCATCTTGAAAATATAACGGAAGGAGGAAGCTTGAGAGTTCACAAGATTAATGCTGTATGGAATGAAACTATGGCTGAATTTGGATGTTCTACTACGGAGAGTACACAAGGCACTCTCGTCATGTTCTTCCCTTTGAGTGGAAGACAAGCGGAAAAAGGCAAGTTTATCTAGACTTGCAACATTATCAATTATTATCACAGCAATAAATTACTACTGTACACACCATGGGCAGGGACCTATAATCTTATACTTCCTTGAAGTCATTGCATCCATAGAGTTCCCATTTCATTTTTTTAAAATTCTCCTTTGCTTGTTTAAAAAGTACCCACTGAAGATGAATACTAAGAGGTCTTTACATACTTGCTCTTTTTGAATTTTTCCAAAAGTGTGCAGTTGACCCGGGGGGGAGAGGGGAGGGAGGATGAATTAGCCAAATTCATTTTTTAAAAAATCTATTTTTATTGGTATGCAATCAGTAAATACACATACAGAAAAGGAAAAGTAGCTACTGATATAAAAAAGAGGAAAAAACGTTTTATGACATTACTAGATTACAAATTAACCCACCCCCCCCCCCATTGTTTCTCAAATGAGAGTTTCAATCAATATAAGCGTTAGGAATTGTTTCTAATTTCCATTAACTTTCTGATTTCTATTGCCAAATCTGTGGTTTTGATCCAGCAACTCCAAATCTGAATTAGCCAAACAAATCTCAAGTTTGGGGATTGGGGCTGGATAGCCTTTGAGTTACAGATGGAGTTGGTCTGCCACCTGCAATTTCCAACTACTGATCATGTTGTCTGAAGCTGACAGATTCTTATATACTTCAATTTTAGACAGGATGGTTGCTAACCCGACAGACCGTTTCCAGTCACCCATTCCGCCAAAGAGCAAGTAGTTAAGGCTGCAAATAAAAAAAAACCTAAAAAACACGGGGAAACTCTGCCACCTTTTGCATTTTAAACACTTGTCAAGCTCTGCCTTGCATGCACGTGGGGATGCTGTGACTCACGGGTTATCTTAGTCTCCTGCAAGCAAATAACATCCGCTCCCAAAGAATCCAGGAGCGGCTTCAACCCCGCCGACCCGGCTCCTGCCCGAAGCCCGTTCACGTTCCAAGTCACCAGCCTCATCCCAACTAAGCGGGGCGTCTCGGACCCAGGCAGAGAAGACAAATTCTCCGCCGAACGTCATTTCCCACCGCCAAGCAAGAGAGGTTTTTTTTAAAAAAATAAAATGGGCGTTCACTTCCGGTTCTATTTAGTTTTATTGATATACGGGGCGGACGTGGAAGGAATGGAGGAGAGCAGTTTGAAAGTTGGGCGTTCTATTTCGAAGAGAATACACTCTTTTTTTTTTTTAAGGGGTATATCTACAAGAGACGATTCAAGATTTAGAGTCCACTTTACAACATGTGGCATGATGGTCTAATCAATTATTATTGCTAAACATAATTACAACCAGAATTTTGTTTTTTAATTGACTTTAATTTTTAACCTGTTCGTGGACGTTTGGAAACCTAAGGTCTGCTGCCTTTGAGAGAAAATTTAATCTCATTTCACACCTGATTGTTTCTTAATTTGGTTTGCAAACATAAAATCCAATACAGTAAAATTAATTTTATATGCTGCAAAATCTGAAGCACGTGGGAGCTAGAGGCTATCTCTTGAAGGGGTGGATGCCAGGTAATACCCCTATGCAAGATACGTGATTTTTAATTGAGTTTGCAAAAAGTCAGAGGATTTTCGAAAGGGAAAGTTTAAGATCTTTATACTTTCACTTTACAAGCTTCATGATAATTTTATAGCATTGAAGGTCATCTAGTCTTAAACTATGGGTTGTAGTCTCCCCATGGGGTCTTGACCAAACTAGAGCAGGAAGGATTATCTCGCACATGTAAAGTGGATGAATTTGTCATTCGGAATCAATTTTTGGATATGGCTAAATTTGCAGTTCCAGCAATTTGTCAAAAAATGACAGCAGTTTTATTAGTTATATTCATGGCGGAGGGTCACACAAGGATGTGAGGAATGCAAGCAGTTACATGCATAATCCCCATGGTGCTTATTAATTTTACTGTGGGAAGGGGGGAAGGTAAAATATCGGATGTATTTTTCAGTGGGACTACAACCTTTTTGGAAATGGAATGGAATTTCAAGTAGGGAATGAATATATCAGAAAAATCATTTTTCTTCAAAACTGTTATTCTAGAACCAGTCTTTATGCTATGATTGTCCATCTCATGTGCATGTTAGAGCTAGCTTTTGAAAAAAGCCTGATGTTTCCCAGAGTTGGCTATGTATTTGACCTGTGTAAAGAATCCCTATTTGTTAATTATACATACTTAATTATTTTTCATCCCACTTTTCCTTCTCCTAAAATTTTATAGCCACAGCCCTGTAAAGTATGTGGGGCTGGAAAAGAGTGTCTCACCAAAAGCTCACCCAGGGACTTTCGGCTCTGATAATCCAAATCCATGAATGCTATACTGCTTTTTATTATAGTGTTCCACACTTACCTAAAAAGTTGTAATGATTTTAATGGGATTTGGATCAAAAGATCGTCTTCTGTGCTCCTGCCCATCTGGGTTAGACAATAACTTTACCCTACAATCTGCTGCTGCGGTCTCCTTCCAACTTTAAGGCTAATATTAGTACTGACCTTTTCTGCCAGGATCACATGGGGTTTTTTTGGAAAGACTCCCTGGATTGTTTTGCCTCCAGCTCAGCAACAATTATTAATGACACCATGACTGGAAACCTGACCCCTGAGGAAAGTTCTTGTAGTGACAAGGCAATCCTTTTAATGCCATGGCTTCTAGAAAAAAAGAGGATTGATCAGCTATGGAGGAAAAACCTACCAAAATCCCAGGTAGGGGATGTTTAATTGATAGGGCTGGTAACTAGAGAACCAAGGACAATAGAGGCTGTACTTTAAGGAGTTAAGGAACAGGCATGATGTTGTCTTAGAATCCGATACTCAAGGACCCCATGTGTGGCAAACATGGATTGACATAGCTCCTGTCGCCTTGTTTTCTGGATGTAGGCTTGTGATTCCTGCTGGGAAATACCCAAGACTCTGCTGCACAGAATAACACTCTTCCCTTTCCCCCCCTGTCTGTTAGCTCAGCCTGATCAGTTTGTATTATACTTCCTGGCCTAGAATGTTGAGAGGTGAAAGGTGGAGGCATTGATGCCCAGGATATGCTCTGCAATATACAGCTCAGGTTAAAGTTGTTGTTTGTGAAAGGGCTATCTGTGTTAAATGGAGGTAGAAGCTGAGTACCTATTGAGCAACTTGCTGCAAAGTTAATCTACTTGAATAAGAAGGCACACAAATATAGCCAAACAGTTTTAATATGTGGGCCTATTCCTGTGGGAAGGATTGGGGAGAATGGTGATCTCTCTGTGTGTGTATATGTATTAAAGGCAAGTAAAATGCTCAGTGATTAAACACTGGGCTTATCGGCTCGAAAGCCAACAGCCTGGGTTCCAGACCCGAGCATTATACAATCGAGTGAGCGCCCATCTCCTGCCCACCTTGCAGTTTGAAAGCGTGCAAATGCGAGGAGATAAATAGGTGCCACTTTGGTGGGGAGGAAATAGCACACCATGACATCATTCTGACCACATGATCGCGGAAGCATCTTCAGACAGTGTTGGCTCAATAGCCTTGAAACAGAGATGAGCACCACCTCCTATAATTGGCGATGACTAGTCAATAAAATCCACAGGGACTCCTTTTCTTCCTACTCATGTGGGAAGGAGTAAAATGCAACCAAAGTACTAAATATATAATGAATAGAGTTTATTAATTTTTATCTTCAAAAGGATCTTTACCCAATTTATTCTGTGTCACTAAACTTGTCTAATTTTGGTCTCCACCTCCAGTGTGATGCTTCTGTAAGTCCACTTTAGTTTTGCATGTTTTCCCTTGTTTTAATCATCAGGTTTATATGCCAGATTTCTTCCAGGACTTCACAGTGGTATATATAGAATCCCTCCTCCTTCTTTCCAACAACAGCCCTACAAGGTAGGTTGAGCTGAAAGAAAGTGATAGGCCCAAAGTCACCCAGTAGCTGTGGATGGATATGAATGTGACTTTCTGATCCCAGTCCTACAACTTAAAAACAATCCCATTGTGGGTCATCTAATGTAGTCACTGGTCTTCTAATATAATAATTTTTAAAGGTCTGCAGCATGATGCTATTTTTCCTTCTTATAAATTGGATATGGTAGTTATTACTGAATTATAACTTTTGATTTTGTATTATAGTCAGAACCCCCAAAGTAGATTATTTCATTATTTCCTATTTTTTGTCAGTCCCAGGGCAGTCACAGAGAATTAATATAAATATATCAACATTTAAAATCTGACTTTTTAAAAAATGCATTGGATTGTGCTTACTTCAGTGTAGCACTCTTCTGATGTATAGTCAAACAATTGATTAAAAATTTATGTAAAAAACATTCTAATAGAATGTTTAGTGATCACCTGGTGCTAGCTACTGCCTTATGCTCAAAGAAAGGACGTAAGTATCAGTGTCTGGATCCCATCAACATTTTAAATGCTAAATTTCCTGATTCATATGATGATGGCAAACTGAAAGAAGTTTCCAAGCTGATCACAGGCAGAACAACTCAGAGAAATGGTGAATTGATTCTTTAGGTAATCAGGTCTTTATCTGTTCAAAATCAGAACCAGAATCAGAAATTTGAATTATTAACCAGGTTCAAGATATAATTATTCTAGAAAGTCTTATGCACATGTTCCAGTCTTTTGAATCAGATTTATAAAGCATCATTTTCCACTGGACCATTTTCTTTGTTCTGAGAAATATTATTTTGTAACTTAACTTGCCCAAGCACTTTCTCAGATTATGATGAGAAAATGTTGGCTTTACTCCAAGAACATTTTAAAACTTGGCTCATTTCAGATCGTATTCTTGAAGTGTTGGTTTTGTGGTTTGAATTTTATTATTTTATTATTTTTGTGGTTTTTTTTTTTGTAAAATTCCTACTGTTTTAAGTACTGTTAAATATTAATGAGTATCTTGCAAGATGAGGGGCTTTGATCTCCTATCTCAGCTCTTGCTTGTTTACCTTCTTTAGTATTGCCTGGGGAATGCCGGCAAACCAACATACGTCCTCATAGCGATAGTTTAAACTGTATGTGCTAGACCAGGGGTAGTCAACCTTGGCTCTTTTATCACTCGTGGACTTCAACTCCCATAATCCCTGAGAAATTTGTGTTTCGAATATCATTGGGTAGAATTCTTAGGTCCACTGCTAGCCAGAAGCTCTGTCTTCTTCAGGAATTCTAGTTTGGTGGGCTAATTCCTTAGTAAACACCAGTAACCACCAGCATTTTGTTTTGGCTCATGAACTGTTATGGATCAATAACATACCCAATCAGGTTGAGCCCTTGATGCCAGTTTCAGTAGTTGTTTCAGGATCATTTCTTCCAGCCATGATCTCTGGCAAGCTCTGCACTCTGTCTGGGACCCAGAAAGCGAATGGTGATTTGAAAGTAGAGGGAACCAGTGGTTTGCACTGAAAACAAATCAGTATAATGGGGCTTTGGAACTCTCCATGGTAGCAACCATGTCACAGAGAGCTCAAACCTATGCAAATTCTCGCATTCCTCTGCTTTCATTTATTAGAAAAGCGAATTTCTAACTCGTGGTGGTAACAGCAAAAAAATGAAGAAAGATGACAAAATGTTGAAAACTGAGAAGGATTTCATTTTATTGGAGGGAAGACTCAGATTTCTTCACTTAATACGATATTAAACATCACCCAAAGCCTGTATCTCTGTCCCTAATGGATACAGTATGTCAAATAAACAACAAGGTATACTGACACATTATCATAGCTACATCCAGTTGCAGGATTTAATTTAGAGAAGCTGAACCTTCTAGAGAACTGGAAGTAAGAAATAAAGACTCAGGGTCTCTGATGTTGAAAGAAAGACCCCCTTGATGTCAGTTGAAAAAAAAAATCTGGATTACAAAGGCTAAGAAATGAAACAGGACTTTTTTCAATGTCTATGTGTCATTACTTCCTGCAGTGCTGATTCTGAAATGATATCGGGACCTTTCACTTATACGGTAGCAAAATACATTTGTGCAGAAGTGAGCTGCAAGTTATCTGTAGTGTATACAAAGGTGGGAGTTCAACGACCTCTCGTCCCACACTGAACCTATTTTTTTTATGCATATGTAAACATGATCAGCAGCCATAGCTGAGCCTTCAGGAAGAGCCAGACAGTCCAGTTTTGCAGGCTAGGAAGACGGTTGTCAGAATGTCTGGAGAGTTTGGGGAGCTCACACAGACTCCCCTCCAGAAAGTATGGATTCCCCGCACCGGCAGGCGTCTGCAGCAACGCAGGGGATGTGAGTTGGGATGAAAAAGTGGGTCAGCTCTTTCCCTGGAGGAAAAGCTAAGCTCTCTTTATGTGGCAGGAAGCTCGAAAAGGGAAGGGCAAGGCAGGGCAGAACAAAATCTTCTGAAGCTGTGTTCTTGCAGGGATAATATGTGGGAGCTATATGAAGATGAGAGTTAAAGCAATCAGTGTCTATTGCCAAGGCCAGAAGTGGGAAAGACACCACTCTGTCTCTGACACCCCTTTTTTTCCTCTTTATAATATGTCCCTCTCTCTCCCAAGCAGGAAGATCTCTTGCAGTGGAGTTTTGAAATTAGCCAGAGGGGCTGTATGCAAGCTTAAGGAGTCACAAGTATTCCCTAAGGCCCAACTTGCTCAGAGGGAAGTTCATTACATTTGAACATCTTCAAGTTTGGTCTCTGAGCTCAATCTTCCCGAAAGGGAGAAACTCTAATCTTCCCAATCATTTGTTCCCCAGCTTATAGGTTCGTGTGTGGACTTCCAACTTCCAGAATTCACAATAATGGTCATGCTGGCCTGAAAATCCTACAAATTAATGACTATGAATCCAAAGACCACCAAGGCATAAAAGATCTGGGTTAACTGTTACCTATTCCACAATAGTCTGCTGTGCTGCAGGTTTTACTGAAAGACTCTATTGGTTGCTTTAGGATTCAGAGTTTTAATGCTAAAACAGAAAAGGTTTGGGTGCCATTAGACAGAATACTATTTCTCTCTGTTTTGTGGGTTCCTGAAACTCATCACAAAATTAGGCTCAGTCTCTACTCCTTTTTCCATTTCTCTACAGCCTCAGTGCCACAGTTCACCAATTCACCAACTATGGTGATCATGGTAGGATTGCCAGCACGGGGGAAAACTTACATTTCTAAAAAGCTCACTCGCTACCTCAATTGGATCGGGATCCCCACTAAAGGTAAGGAAGGGAATAAATGATTCATTCAAGGTGAATGGAATCAAAGGGCAGAGGGAGAACTACTTGCCAGCAGAGAAGGACTTATTTAAAAATACCGAGCCATTCTAGTCTCCGTCTCCCTAGTGTTCAATGTTGGACAGTATCGACGTGAAGCCGTCCAGACATACAAGAATTATGAGTTCTTCCGCCCAGACAATGAGGAAGCTATGCAGATCCGGAGGTGAGGAGCTTATTCAGATCTGATTAGTATAGTGTAGAAGACGGAGGAGGTTGTTTCCTACCACAATGCCCACTGTAATCTGCCAGGATGCCCTCCCACATCCTAGTTCGACTTAACTTGGGGAGAGGGGTAGCCAATAAGAAAGTTTCAAATACAACCCTCAATTTTTGTTTTCTGAAAATGTTTCTGTGGCATATATGGGATCCAGAAGCATTCTTGGAAATAACCATTATGCTTGAATGTAGCATTTCATTTTGCAATATTCTACCTTCCCATTTAATTTACTTGTTAAAAAAAATAGAACCTTTAAAACAACCAGATGGGATATAGAGTCTGGTGCCCAACTGAGGTCTCTCCTCACACTGGCCCCCTGCATGAGCTTTTTGGGGGACGAGGTGATGTTCTTGGCAAGACCACATTTTTGTTTTTTGTAAACATGGCTGAAATACATGAAACCTTCCACACATCTTAATAGGTGAAAAACTAATTGTTGGTATTACATTATAAAGATGCTGAAAAGGGGAGGCTCTAGAGGAAGAGTCAGCATTCCCACTACCCCTTGAATTTAATACAAAAATATAGTTAGCTGTTAATACAAAAAAAGTAAAGATTCAATATGTGAAACATAATTTGACTGATGATGTGCCATTGAGTTGGTGTTGACTATTAGCAGGCACATAGATTGGTTTTCCCCATGACGATCTGACCCTAACCTGGCCTTTTAGGTCTTCCAACTGTGCACTCATTGCCACTGTTACTGAGGTCATGATGGTGGTCATTCTTTTCATCTCTTTCCTTCTATCTTTTCCAGCATAAGAATCTTCTCCAGAGAGCTAGGTCTTCACATAACATCCACAGTAGGATAATTTGAGCCTGGCCATTTGTGCCTTGAGTGAGAATTCTGAGGTGATTTATTTGATGATCCATTTGTGTGTTGTTTTGGCTGTCCACAGTATTTTCAACAGTCTTCTCCAATACCACCAATTCTCTTTCTAGCCTACCTCCTCAAACCTCAAGGAGGTAGCTTAGTTAGCTAGAAAGGCACTTCGCCTCTTTCATATTCCATATTTGTTTTTGTTTTTTTTATTAATGTGTTGGTTTGTTGTTATTTATTTTGATGCTACCACAGCAATGGATCATAGTGTGTAATCTCTTCCTTGCCTTCTCTTTTAGACAGTGTGCATTAGCAGCTCTTCGGGATGTCCAAATCTATCTGAGCATGGAAGAGGGACAAGTGGCGGTAAGATGGCAAACGCCCAGATAGATCTAACCCTATTGTCACCTATTTCAGGCTGCATGCCAATTCGGTTGCCTTCTCTTCTCCATTACCTAGGTTTTCGATGCCACTAACACTACACAGGAACGCCGTGCCCTTATCTTGCAGTTTGCCAAGGAGAATGGCTACAAAGTAAGCGGGGAAATAAAGAGCCCATAGGAACAATGGGATGCGACCTAGAGCTGCATGCAAATTTGCAAAGCCTTGAGTGCAAACCCTTAGAGATCCTCAGAGTTATTACCAAATTGCAATTTTTTAAAACTATAGAAGGAAGAAATTAAGTACATGACTGGAAAGTAATCAAATTAATGTTTAATCAAGTCAATGTTAGTTCTTGCCCTGATGTCACCTTGTATTTTTGAAGTCTGGACTTTGTCACCCTGTTCAGTTGCAAGGCTGGGTCTCTGCCCTATTCTACACTCTTTGCCACAAGGCAAATTCAGATTTGAAAATACAGACTGAATTAAGCAAACTGGGGTTTTGCTTTTTCTTTTATTTACTTATCTTTATTTAATCTGCTTCCTACTTTCACTTACAATGCGGAAGAAGCAAAGTTCACAATCCTTTTTGTTATATTCATCAACCATTATAAGCCATTAACATATTCAAAAAGAAGTAACACCAGTAATTTTTTTATTCTAGAATACCTACTAAGACAATGCAGCTCAGTTCTTAAAGCAAATTAATCAGTCCTAATTGTCAGTTAGGTGAGACTTGAGTCACAGTTTTGGCTGTGATTAGATGAGGATGATATTTAAAAAATAATTTTATTGAAAGTTTTTTTTAAAAAAACAAGACAATTGCAAACTAAACTCAGAAAGGAAAAGAAAAATAAGAAAGAAAATAAAAAGTGCAAGAAAACAGAAAAAAGAGAAAAAAGAAATATTTAAAGAAATGACTTCTGATCTTCATTGCAACAAGTACAAACAACATTGATTCTTCATCCCCTATGAGATTACATACAAATATATCTTCTTCCCATTACCCATCTAGACACAAATCCATAAATCATTAACATTTCAGTCCCGGTGTCAGCCAAAGTCTATAAAAGGTTCCAAGAATTTTATAGAAACATGTCTTATTTTAACTGTGGTCAAACAAACCAACTTTGTACTCCTTCCATTTGTTTCTAGGAATTTTGATCTTGAATTCATTCAGATGTTATCAGAGGATTTGATCTCTCTTCAGATTTTCTTTTTCCCATCTCGAAGGCTACTTCAAGGCTAAAATCCCTTTTATAAATCCAATAAGGAGTCATTGTCCAGGTCATTCTTTTCGCTTATCGTTTGTATTTCGACTTTAACTGTCATCTCTGTCTTATAATCCATATATTTTTCATTTCCCAGTATTTCAACAACTTCTTTATATTGTAATATTTCTGCCTCAGATGAGATTTGTTTTAGCTCTTTGTCCTGTAGATCTTCCAAGGTATTCTCTTTCATAACTGTCATTTCTTTTTAAGTATCTTTTTGGATATAACCTAGCCATAGAAGCAGACATCTCTGCTGACCCTGTAGCTCCTAGTTTCTGCTCTGATTCTTCAAATGTCTCCTGAAGTATTTCAAATCGCATACCATTATCTGTCATTTTTCCTGAATGCTGATAAAAGGCAAGCCTGTCTCTTTTTTTTCTTTTATGCCTAGAATCTTTAGTCCCCTTTAGTATCCAATTTCTGAAAACAAAAAGCCTCAAATTTTTGTTATAATTTGAGGTAAGCTAAATAATTTAGTTCCCACGAAGGTGCTCTTTATTTACATAATTATTTTTAAAATCTTATAACAAAAGCCCTAGTATTTCAAAGTTATCTGCTCCCTTAATCCATTTATAACTTTCTCGAATGAAATTGAATTTAATTTGGAATTAAAATCTTCTTTAGCTTTGGCCATTTATTTCAAATTCTTTACATTCTTAAGCTTATAGTTATTTTTTTTCCTTTTTATTCCAGAATAAATGTAAACTCACCAGGTTTTACTCCCCCTCTTTAGTTAGGGAAAGAAGGACAAAAACACATCCTTCCCCGCAATGTGGGACATTTCCTAAATACTGTTGCCCTAGTAACTTGGAATTCCCAAAGATAACCTGACCCTTTAAATCATGGATTATATTAAAATCCCAATGTGAGATTCACATCTGGAAGGTACCTAGCAGGGCTGTTGTTGTTGTTTTTAACCAGATTTGCAGGTTTCATAGTAGATTAGGCATCTAATAATAATAATAATAAAGTTGGAAGGGACCTTGGAGGTCATCTAGTCCAACCCCCTGCTCAGGCAGGATCTAACCTCCATGTGGATTCACTTACCACCATTTCTCACCCTCCCAGTAGGTTCTGAAGGTTTACATAAAAATGCAACTGCAAAATTTGTACAGTTGAAGAAAATGCTTCTGTCAGGAGCAATTACGGCCATTTCATATCCATTCTCCTCTGACGTTACTTGTTTTCACCAATTGTAATAGCTGGTTGGGGGCTGACTGCATAATCTTTTTTTCCCCCTTTTTCCATGACCCCTTCATCTGCCACTCGAGGTTTTCTTCATTGAGTCCATCTGTGATGATCCATACATCATCCAGGAAAATATCAAGGTAAAACTCCTTTCTATGTCTTCAGTCAGATATTTTGATAATGTTTAATGTCAGGAAGAGCGCTAAAAACAGATTTATATCTGTCCATGTTCAGGGGCATTCATTTGCATAGTTCAAAGGGATGGGACTTGGCCATCTTAAATTCATTCTGGTTTTGTGTGATATTTAAAAGTAAACTGACAATTAACGGCTGATAATGAGGCTCCTTTTGGGCAGGGGTTTTAGTACCATTCTGGAATAGTGCTACTGTGAAATAACAGTACTGTACTCCAGAAAAGTGTTCAATCTGGGGTAAAAAGCAGCCTGAAACAACAGCTGATAAGCGCATGAAGAGGAGAGTTGTGAAGCACCACAAGAGAAAGCTAGATAGTGTATAACTGCATTCATTCATTCCATTCATTCATTCAATTTATTATAGCTGCCCATACCAAACAGATTCTGAGTGGCTGGAAAAATCAAGTACAAGATAAAGCAATTGAAAACATAAACCACACAACAGCCTGGAAAACAGTCCAATAGCCACATCCTCCTGCCCCCAAATATTAAATCCAGGCCTGGGGCCTAAGCCAGGTTTTAAGGGCACCCAGGAAACCCTAGGAGACTGAGCACCATCCATATCTCTGGGGGAATGCTTTTCCAAAGGGTGTGGCTGTGAGGGAGAAGACACACTTCCTAGGTCCCACAGGATGGCAGCATTTAATATAAGGGACCTGCAGTGCACTCACTCTGTCCAAATGTATTGGGAAGGCAGAAACAGTGGGAGGGAGGTGGTCCCTCAGGTAACCAAGCCCTGTGACATGAAAGGCTTTAAAGGTAACAACCAGCACCTTGAACTGCACCCAGAAACCAACTGGCAGCCAATACAGTGGTGACACGTAGGCACAATGAGAAGTTACTGCTGCATTTTGAACCAGCTGTAGCTTCCGAATGGTCTTCAAGGGCAGCCCTATATAGAACACATTGTAGTAGTCCAGCCTGCAGGGGCTCCCGGTTGAAGAAAGAGCCCAAGCAATACACACAATGTAGCTATGAAAAAGCCTTCCTGGCCACAGCTGCCATCTGCTCTTTCAGCAGTAGCGGTGAGTCCAGGAGGACTCCCCTGGTCTTGATGGGGAAATCCAGCCCTATCCAAGACAAAGATGTGAATGTTCCCAATCCAGGAGGACCCAACAGCCCCATCTACTAAGTCTTGTACGGGTTGAGCCAAAGTCTCAGTGTTCCTCCCATCCAGATCCAAACAGTTTCCAAAAAAATGGATCAGCACCTCAACAGATTTCCTTGCACAGTCTGGGGTAGAGATGTAAAGCGGAGGACACCTCCTTCTTCCCTGGCTTTCTAGACTCATACTAATCTGGATAGTAACAAAGCTGGTTGGGTGTCTCTCCATCCTATTCTCTATCCCTATCCTATGTTCTCTTCTTGCCTGGTGTACCAACCACTCACAGCAAGTGAAGCTAACCAGTCCTGACTATAGGGACTGTAACCGGGATGAAGTAGTGGAGGATTTCCTCAAGCGGATTGAATGTTACCAGAAAACCTACCAGCCATTAGATGATGAGTTGGACAGGTAAGGAGGGAATGTCTCTACTACTGTGTTGGGGTGGGGAAGGTACATCCAAGGCTGTCTGTGTTGCAGGGCATTTGACTTTGCAGTGGGTTCCAAAACATGGCTTGCGCTGCTCACGATAGCATTAAAGGTTTTGGAACAAACTTTGTGCCTTCCACCAAAGTAAAACAAATGGACTGCCAAGAACTGCCTTGTCAGTTCAATTTGAGTATCTATAATTTCAAGAAGAGACCCCTGGATATCTTCAAGAAGTTGCTTAGGAGGTGAAGTGGAGAAATAATGAGTGGGTAAGGGAGGCATCTGCTGCTGCTTCACACAACATTCATACGCAATTCCAAATATGACAACAATGCATTTGCATGTAATGAAAATAAATTAAATATATTCTGTAACTGGCACCAGACTTTACTGGTTGGTTTTTATCTTTCATATTTGTGCAAATGGGTAAAATGTATATGTTAGGTACTGATAGTAGGAACTTCCACACTGCCAGCATCATTTCAATCTCCAGATCTGTCACAAAACAGCTAGAAACAGCCCACAATCATCTTCATTTCTGCCTCTCATGATACACAGAGAACACCATAAGCCACTCTGGGTACAGTATATACTCTTTTCTTCCAGCTAACAAATTATGTTACCTAATAATCCATGTCATATTATCAGAAGAATCTGAGGGAGGGAAGACACCTAAATAATTAAACTTGTTGAGAGCTTTACCCTTTTTGTAGGCATGTTGTGGCATCACACACACACACACATTCATACACATACATGGAGGGGCATGAGTGGCATGATGGCACAATGCTCTTTTGTCATTTTGATAAAATCACCAGATTCTGTAGATCAGGGGTGTCAAACTGCCGGCCTGTGGGCCGGATGCGTCACGCCGAAACTGCGCCCACCCCATTACCAGCAACATGTCACGTGACGTGAGTTTGACACCCCTGTTGTAGATGCTTCTGCTGTAAGCTACGTCACTTGTACAGTTACAGATGTTCCTTCTCCTCCCAGTCAGCACTAAAAAAAGTAATTTCCAGTATTTTGCACCGTCATGTTTGTGAGTATATATGTTTGTTTACCTGGCCATCATTCTTCTGTCACATTTAAAAGTCGCTGTCAGTTACAAAGCTGAAATGATAGCAGGTTGACATTTTTGCAACCAAGCACTTTTCCCCAACAGCTGTGAGTGTGTTTGCATGTTGAAACAGTAACTGAGTTGGTCGGAAGAGAATAATTAGGCTCTAAACAACGCATACGGGAAAAGGCAGGATTTGGAACTTTCTGTGAAGGGTGGGGAGAAGAAAATAATGGAGAAAGGGCGGGGAAGAGAAAACATGGAGAGTAAAGAGCTGGGAGGCAAGATGAGGCATGAGTTTTCTACCTGGAACTAAATTAACTTTTTAGAAAAATTGTAGTGATTCAATTACTAGCATTGCAACAGTTCCAATAAATTGGACCACAGTCAGAAATAAATGATGCAGTTCCCCCAGTCAGAGTCGACATGAGATCCAAGGTGAATCTCTAAATGGTATTCTTTCTAGTAAGGAATACAAAAATTATTTAACCCAGCTATCTTCCAAGTGAGTTTTCCAATAAAACAATATCCACGTTTCTAATTGTTAGTCTGTTAACAAAGGTTAGGAAGTTTTTAAGAAGTCTGACATTCTCCCAATGCTTGCTAGCTATCTGATTTGCATCACAGGCTAGAATTCATCTCTATAATTTTATTTTATTCCTATATCTAGTACTGGTATGTACAAGAGCTACAGTCTACTGTATATATAACATTCCAAAATTAATTTTTGCTTGTTTAATTTCATAATGAATATTCTACCTCCATTCTTAATCAAAAGATAACATTTCTATGAGACTATGCTATAGGCGACATATGCAACCCCCCCCCCCCAAAAAAAAAACTTAACTATGATGGATGGACCCCATCTTGTGTATTTTATTCTGGTAATACAATCTTTTCCAATCTAATGCCATGTGACTATATTTCCCAAAATTCTAAGCCCAACAAATTTGGAGATAGGGTTAGCGAAAGCTGCTATAATTTTGGCAAACATTTAATACTGAAAATTGGTAGTAAAATATTAGATGTTAGGAACTAATCGGGAGCGAATTACGCTGGTTAGAAATGCCACATTTTTTAAAACTAATATGAAAGAAAAGTAGGTACTAAGAAATCTTGAGTGCTTAATCCATGCGAGTGGTGAACTGGTTACCCCACAAAGTGTTGAACTAAACTCCCAGAAAGCCTGTGATAAATGATAAAGAAGGATGTGAGTTGTAATCCAAACATCTGGGAAAGCCAGAGTTTTCCCAGTCCTGATTATAACTAACGAAATGATTAGCTTCTACAAAACTGTCCCCAAAAATGGCTCCTCAAATGTGACCCGGTTATTCTTTTTACTGTAGTTCCCTATCCTACATTAAGATCTTCAATGTTGGCAGCCGGTACCTAGTGAACAGGGTTCAGGACCACGTACAGAGTCGCACTGTTTATTACCTGATGAATATCCACGTGACACCCCGCTCCATCTACCTCAGTCGGCACGGGGAGAGCGAGCTTAACCTCCGGGGACGCATTGGGGGTGACTCCGGGCTATCTGAGCGTGGCAAACAGGTATGCTTATCATATTGTTATATATTGGTATGTTGCTGCATGTAAGCTGTTTCAAGTCAGGCCACACAGCATAAAAGCATGATCAGTGGATCAATTCAGCAATTTGATGTAGTGATCAAAGCGCCAGGCTAGTACTCACAGAAAGAGCCTGTGAGTTCCATTTGTTCCTTAGGCATATAAAGCCATCTGGGTGACTTTGGGCCAGTCATTCTCTCTCCCAGTCCTAGGAAGATGGCAAAAGCAAAACACTGCTGAAAATCTTGCCAAGAAAACTGTTAGGACTAGTCCAGGCAGTTGCCCGGAGTCAAGTCTGACTTGAAAATACATAAAATTCAACAGAGTAAAATGTCCTAATGCTCATTTTGTTTGTTCAAGCCCTCTGAAAATATTTAGGGAACAGCCGCATAGAAATCTTCGGAATATCCCTAAAATTCAAGCACTGGATTTTTTATTCGGTTTACATAACTGAACCATTAAAATCAACCTGGTTGTAAACCACCATTAACAATTATAAACTGGAGGCTTTCATCTCAAAGCACCCGATTCCTCTCAAATCTAAAGTTCTCTACATCTTTTTATTTATTTTCCATGGAGTTTCTAGAAGGTGCTGCGGCTTTTTAAAGAGGTGAATTATGAACTTGCATCCATGAGGAGGCTGGATGTTCTGTATATTGGCTGCTGTTCATTTGATGACAGCATTGATATTTAATAAAGGTTATCCTTATAAGATTTTCCACCCAGGTGCCCATTAGAAATGCTTAGATCCAGGAGCTCCATTTTAAGCTCATAGTCTTCAGAAAGTATGGACACAGGGCTTGTGCTCCTACTTTCAAATACCAAGTGTGGATTCTTAGAAAAGAAGGGCAGGAGCTGAGTGTCCTCTTTTTGGCTTGGGTGATTCATATCTAACTTTTTTTTCGTCCCTCATTTTCTTTGTCAGTATGCCTCTGCCTTGGCCAACTTCATCCGTTCCCAGTATATCCGCGACCTCAAGGTCTGGACAAGCCACATGAAACGCACAATCCAAACAGCAGAAGCATTGCATGTGCCCTATGAACAGTGGAAAGCATTGAATGAGATTGATGCGGTGAGAAGCTATCCTTAACACAGCCTGGTTCTTAAATTGGGAGGTAGCCCTTAGGGCTGCATATTTCTCTCACTCTGATTTACCACAATTTGCCTTCTATGACCAAGAGAGGCCTAACTCTCAAGACCAGACTCCCTTCTTTAGTTTCCTCCTGTGGAAAGCATATGAGGGAAATCAGATACCTTGATTCGTCATAAATTTTTCTTTCACCTAACTTTTCCTCTCAATGTCCAGAGCTCAGGGATTCCAAATCCTGCGTTTGTTTCAGGGTGTCTGTGAGGAGATGACTTATGAAGAAATCCAGGCCAGTTATCCACAAGAGTTTGCCCTGCGAGATCAGGACAAATACCGCTACCGCTATCCTAAAGGAGAAGTAAGAACTGTGCAATCTGGAACGCGGGCAGATTTAGAGAGCTTGTTACTCAAGGGGGGGGGAATGGGCAAATCTAACACGCTCTCAAGAACAGAGGAGGATGGGAAAAGAAAGTATTATCACTAATCAAGGGGAAATGGCTAAAATTGGAGTCACCCTTAAAGGGGTCACTTCTAACGAAAAGCAGGACAATTCTAATCTAAATAAACACCAACAGAGAGGCCTCTCCAAATTTCTTCCTTCAGTCCTATGAAGATTTGGTGCAGCGCCTGGAGCCGGTCATCATGGAGCTGGAACGGCAAGAGAACGTGCTGGTGATCTGCCATCAAGCGGTCATGCGCTGCCTCCTTGCCTACTTCCTGGACAAAAGTGCAGGTATCAAGAGTCCATTTTTCCACATTGCCAAGACTTTCCTCTCCCCACTTCCTGATTTAGTCTTCTGAGCCAAGAGCCTGGGAGGCTGATGGTGGCAAAGCCCTCTGTTTATGATTCTTCCTGTATATATGGCGTTTTCCCCGTAATACTTGCCAGTGGAAAAAAAATTGAGTTTCTTTTAGATTGCGAGAAGAGGTTGCATCACAAATGGGATGGATTGTTCTTGTGCACCAGTTCTTTCTCTTCCTTAGACCTCTCTGTGTAGTTCTGGAGATTGGGGTTGCTTTTTTTTTATTTGCCATTCTTCCTTTTCAGAGGAATTGCCATACCTCAAGTGCCCATTGCACACTGTTCTCAAGCTCACCCCTGTGGCATATGGTAAGTCCTTTCCTCCTGGGCAAAGATCCATTTGGACAGCAAAAATGTCAGAAGTCTGCTTTGGGGGAGCATGCAGGGGTAGTCAGTGATTAGGCACCGAAGATGAATTTGTTGCAAAAGAAAACATAATATACTCCTATTGTTATCTAAAGTATGGTTATCTAATGGTGGTTGGGAGTAAATTGCTATCTAATGCTAATAAGCTTCCTCCCATTTTGTGGCTATGGACAGTCACTGATACAGTCCTTCAGGGGCTTTTCCTACCTGCACAAAAACTTCAGAATACGCAGAAAGAAAAAGCAAGGTTTGATGGCCTATATAATCTTTTCCAATTTATTGATTGCCATTGTTGCTTTCTTGTTTTGACTTCTCTGTCCATTGTAAGCAACAGTCCTGGTACTTCTGGCTGCTCTACTAAGCCAATTCCAATCCTGCTTAGCTTCTCCAAGGTCAGCTTAGATCAGTTATGTGTTGCCACCCAACTGGATTACAGCTGTTAAACATCTACCTGAACAAAGCTACACATTTCCTCTCCTATATTAATCTCTGCAGACTGCACAACATTGCCCTTCCATGAATAAGCAGCAGCCTATTGGCAACAACTGCCATACTGGAGTTCCAGTCTTTTTAATTCTGCTCAGTTAAAAGGAAAAATCAGGCAGTTCCAAATCAACTATTCAATCCAACCAAGGCAAGTTTGTGCAGGCCTAGCATGTCATCTTGAAGCTGACAAAGCCATTGGCAGTGAATGAGTGTTTGGCACTCCCATCTACCATCAGTAATTGGGGGTTCATTGTTTTGGGGACAGGCTGCGAGGTGGAATCCATTTTTCTCAATATTGAGGCTGTGAATACACACCGGGAACGCCCCACGGTAAGCAGGATTCCCATCACGTGGGAGATTTTATATGAAAACCTCTGGAAAGAGGTTGTGAAGGAAGCTATGATTGGCAAAGGGCTTGTTTGACCTGAAGCTTTTCAGCCCCATCGTGTATACCTGGTTATTGACTTGACAGGTGCTCCTGTTAAAGATCATTGTATTCAGAGTTGCATCTCTCTATGTAATATTTTCCTCTTATCTTCACTCCCCGCCCCCAAAACCACCCTTAGCATTTTTCCTACAAAGCTAGCCAGGCCCCCTTGTATCGGCACTACCGCGCTGTGCCAATGGCTAGCCCTGAGCCCACCAAACAACCCTGCTGGAAAGATCTGGGGCGCTCTCCTCCCTCTTGCCTGTTTGACCCTCAGGTAAAAGAATCCTCTCTTCACCTGACTCCCTAACCTAATTCTGCCACATCGGACTTTAATCACTGTGCTTTGCCGTGCTATCTCACTGCTTTTACTAACCTCCCCTTGAGAAATTCCTTCAAAGCCCAAAGACACGGTTTCATGGTGCCAGATTATTCACAAGAAAATCATATGTAGATGACAAGAACCAGTCAAACATTCTGCAGTGGGTCTATACTGAAAGAAGTGGTAGAACTACTCTTCTCTGCCCACGGGCAGAGTTGAGAAACGGAGCCAAGATACACTGGCTATAATTCTAACACTCCAGATAGTTGAAATTACTAATATAAATGGAGGTAGATAGGCCTTAGTTCTTCAGTGTACTCCCTTTTAAAGTCATACTTGTGCTTTAAAGTCTTTCTTTCCTTTCTCTTCCTGCAGAATGTTGATGTGTCACGAGATCCTACAGAAGCTCTAGACACCGTGCCAGACCATTATTAAACTTACACACTAAAAACAAAAATAAATTTACTTTATTGAAGAGGTTCTATTGCTGACAGATAGAGAGTGCCATCTAGAGAAATATGACTAGGATGCAAGTTCTGAGCTACTTTGTATCACTTTATACATGTAAGCATTATCTCAGACATGTCAAACTCACGACATCACGTGACGTTGCGCGACGTATCGGGACAGTTTTGCCATGGGGTGAGCGTGGCTTCCATGTGACGTGTCCAGCCTATGGGCCGGCAGTTTGACACCCCTGCATTATCTCATCGAAAAGCAACTCAAGGTATAGATCTGCCAACCTAAGATGAATAATTGAGTCCCATCCATCAAATTCTTTAAACAAAGAATAAATCAACTCTAAACTATGTTTTTTTTTAAAAAAAACCACACACACAGAGCATAACCCTGCCAAAAATATAAACATCTTTAAAGCCCCATTTCTTTAGAGAGAATTAAATAAGCACTTATGTCCAGCAGAAGATTTGATGGAAACGTTGCACATTATATACCTTATTTTTATTCTGATTAATGAATACAAGACTTTACAACAGGGGTCCTCAACCTTGGCAACTTTAAGACTTGTGGACTTCAAGTCCCAGAATTCCTCAGCCAGCAAAGCTTAAAGTTGCCAAGTCTTAAAGTTGCCAAGGTTGAGGATCCCTGCTCTATAATATATGCCATCTGAAATGAGGTGGAAATTAATGCAGAAAATATAGCACAGAAAAATGATTGCAAAAATATATTTATTTCCAGTAAATATTCTATCAGCTTATTTCCAGAAAATACTATTGCTAATGCTTGAATAATCAGAGAGCTTTAGAGAAGAGTCTTGTCTTCATCACCAGTAAAATGGCCCAGTCTATTCTGGAATCTTTCCTTCACAAACAGGGAACTTATTAAGCACAGAGCACTTTACATTAAAACAAGCAGTGACAGAAAACAAGCAGTGGTTGTAGCAGTTCCATGAAAAGAGTTTTTGACAATTCTTTATAATTGAACGACACCATAATATTTATAACTTTCCCACTGCACCAGCTTCTGCTTCCGCTTCATTGTACTGGCTCATCCAAGATTTGGGATTCTGCTTTTGTATCTAATCAAGGAAAATCAATGGAGTCCAATTAGGAAAACAGAATAAAAAGATATACCAGATTCTCTGCAATACCCTCCCTGAAGCCATCACTCTATTAGGGGAAAATAGAAATTGTATGGGCATGATTTAGGCTGTACAGCTTTGCCTGCCTGCTTATTTATATGTAACCTTTTCTCAGAAAGCAAAGGGTGGTGTATATGGTGTATAAGGGGGTCCTCTTCTAATTTTACCCACCTAGCAACAATTGTGTGAGCTGGGCAAGGTTGAAAGAGAATAAGATCAAGAAGGAACTTAAGCCCAAATCTCCAAGACTCACATTTTAACCATAAAGCTATACTGGCTCTTATCAGAACACTACAGGATCTGTTAAGTTACACGTTTTAATGCCCTAACACTTGTTTGAAGCAAGCATGACTGCCAAGAAAAAGCTGAATATATTCAGAAAGGAAAGCTTAGATGTTAAAGTGAGTACTTAGAAAATTGCCAATTTCCTGCAAAGTCCATAACTCCCATCATTTAGTGCTTTGATCCTGTTTCTGACAATATTTATTAAAAAGGATTGAAAAGGATAGTTCCATGTCAAAACGTACAACTGTACACTCCTATTTATTGATCCAACGTATTTTAATTCTACCAACTTAGTTATCCTTAATGCAGAAGTAGACTATTATTTTAGTTATTTTACAAATAACTCAAGGTGGCGAACACATTCAACACAATTTCCTCCTATTTTCCCTCAGCTGGGCTGAGTCTCTGACCCAGGGTCAACCAGCTAACATTCATGGCTAAAGTAGGATTAGAACTCATAATCTCCTAGTCAGTACCTTAGCAACAAACTGTAGGATCTGCTTCTTGGAGGTCTCTTTAAAAGCTCGCGATCCCCACCTGAATTCAAACTCAGGCGGATCTGTGTGTGGGAGACGTGTATATTCCAGATATCTAGGAAGTGAGAATTATGTGATCAGTGGGGAAAAAAAACCCTTTGTAATCACCAAACAGATTATTTAGTAAAATAACTGTCCTTCAGCATAAAGATATCATTCCTGCTTTTTGGAAAAAAAATAGTCTGAGATTTCCCATTAACCTGTATCCTAATTAATAATCCTATCCCAATCCCTTTTCTTAAAAAGATCCAGATGTTAGCCCTTAAAAGACAAGCAAAACATTCTGCATTCCCATCTGCCAGTCACTCAAACCAATATGATTCATTTCTCTTCCAGCACTAAAGATAACAAAGGCATTGCAATCCCCAACTCACTTTTGCTTCACAAATTCCTCTGTCACCAGCTTTTTGATATCACCAAAGACTTTGTGTTTTCCCCTGGGGGAAAAAAAAAGAATGTCATTCTCTCAGATCAGTTGACAAAGGAGATTTTCTTCCAAGATTCATCCAACCACACTGAAATATTTGAATTTATCGCTAAGCCAGTATTACCCAGAACAGTCAATATGTAATCTCCTCAGCATTTCCCAAACAGCAGCTGCACGAAGACAAAAGAAAAGAGAAGAGTTAAGCATATGAAGCTATCTAAGAAATAGAGTAAATTACGGAGGAGTGAAACCTACATTCTTTGACCACGTTGCCTTTCATGAAGATAACACTAAGTATTACTATAAGGAGGCCCATCTTGGGAGCGTTCTCATCGCTGCAAAAAAGAAAAAAGAGGTTCTGCTTCTTAATTTGGAAGTGAAGACTGGGGATTTTACCTGAATTACCCAGTGAGAAACATTTTAAGCCAAACTTGTAACATTTCAGTTCAGGAACTAACGAAAGAAGATCTGTGGACTGCTCAAAGCATGGGATAACACAGAGGAACTCCATTTCCCAAAGCATGGAGGACACATGGGTTCTCCTCAGGCATAGGACCACCAGCTGAACTCTCACTGGAGGGTGCACTTCCCAAAATGTTTGATGAGGCTCCCCGTGAAATTCTGTTATTACAATTTGAGACACTTTTCAATATGTCAGAAGGGGAGAATGGTTAAATACATGACTGATAATCATATATTTAATTAATTTAGTACACTTAATTCAATGTATACTTCAATCTATACAAAATGAAATTTAGATTCTGTCATACCGCTCAAAGACTAAGCGGCCCAGAAAAAGTTTTTGATCTCTACCTTAGTATCTCAAAATGCAGGAATATAGAAACCATGTTATCAGAAAAAAGCAACACTATTGCTCATTTCAAAATGCATGAAGAGATTTTTGACATGTTTTGTACAATGTTTTATACAACATTTAGCCAACAGAGAAGCACAGAAACAGAGGTATTACATTCCCTCTTTTCCTTACTCATTCACAATATCCCCTTCCAAAGGAGGAAATTTACTGATCAGGATGTAGGAATGGTACTTTGGGTCAATTTCCACCACTCCCAGCCCAAATACCTGAGAAAACAGGAAAGATAAATCAGAATAGAGCCCCCTTCCTCGTTCACTGTTATTGCCTCTTCTTTTTAAATGAGAAAACTCACATGCAAACATAATGAATTTATTATTTATATAAAATTAAATTCATATAATAAAATCCATCAAAACAATTAAAAAACGAAAATTAGAATATTTCGGACATGTGATGCGACACCCAGAAAAATACGGCATACTCCATTTAATCCTCCAGGGAAAGATTGAAGGCAAACGAGGTCCAGGCAGAAGAAGAACATCGTGGCTTCAAAATCTAAGGGACTGGTTTGGACAAAACTCAGCAGCACTTTTTCGTGCGGCTGCT